>NC_053424.1:80102947-80336348 GCF_007990345.1 Gossypium hirsutum | reverse complement strand
TACGTATAGTCTCCCAAGTTGCAGGTCGACTACACTGACTTTGCCCATTACGACTTGGATATCTCCCTGCACAGAACTTCAATACTGATTCCGTTTGTTTCTATAGAAACTAGACTCAGAGAGGAATCTATACATATATGGTACGACTCCTAATTATCTCTGGTTAATTTATAATGAATTTCCAAAGTCGGAGCAGGGAATCCAGAAACCGTTCTGGCCCTGTCCCACGAGAACCTGATTTTCTCTTAACATACTGTCCATATGATCTTTTCATTACTTCTATATGAAAATAGACTCATCGAGCTTCGATTACATAATTTATTCATCAATCAATTCCATTCCTACTATTTTTAGTGATTTTTCAATTTCATATCACTGCTGCTGCCAGCATCTGTTACGAAGGCAACCATGCCCACTTCATGTTTACTCCTTGATTCAACTAATAATTCCTCATGCATATCACAAATTATGATCATGACTAACCATGCCAAGGCTAATCATTGTCAACTTCTCCCTACTACATTATTGCCATATCATAAATTTTAACACCAAAACAATTTACCATGACATATGGCATAAAAGGTCGAATCATCAAATTCACGACCTAACGTTATGAAACCAAACCCAACCGAACATTTATGCCATTTTCGCATGGCTAAAGCTTACATACCAAAGTTCAAACACAACATAATAGCCTATACATGCCAAAATGTTCTTCTAAGCCAACTAAGAAGAAAGTACCAAAACTTGCTATCCGGTGTGATGACTTCGATGATGGCCTGACCCCGCGAAAATAGATGAGTCCAAGCAACCTATAATGGGTGACAAGGAAACACCGAGTGAGTTTATAACTCAGTAAGTCATAAGCAATGCACTACCATCCATCAATAACATTATCACAAGAGGAAACAAATGGAACGAGACAATTTACTCCATCCATACCGAACCATACCATAGTTCCTCCAACCTATCGGTTCAATTTCATATCAATTCATGCATTCACAATCCATATACTCATCAATAGGACATTGAAGCATTTTCATAGATCAATTTATTTTCGTTACAATCAAACAACAAAACGGCCTTTCACCCATCCTACGATAAATTTTATGTACGTGACTTCAAGTATAGTTGTCACATAGGTTCATCTTACCGAGCTCAACACCAAGTATAAGCATAGCACATATTAGCCATGTACTCAAGACACTTACCCGATCCGCTGTCCGCGATCGACTCAATAGTGTCGCACACATAGTGTCCATAATGATTCACGAATGTATATTGAGCCCGCACACTCAGTGCTATATAATCAACTCGCACACTTAGTGCTACGTAATCAAATCGCACACTTAGTGCTACATAGTCAAACTCGCACACTTAGTGCCGCATGGTCAATTCGCACACTTAGTGCATCATATTCATTTCGCACACTTAGTGCAACATAGTCAAATCGCACACTTAGTGCTGTACAATTTAATCCCGCGCACTTAGCGCCAATCTCATGGTCACAAATGGTTGTCCCGCACGTTTAGTGCCGAGATCAACAACTCAGTACATCTTACCTCTTTTCGTTCATTCAACAATTTCATCATCACATACGTACATGCATATATATATATGTATATTTATTCATTCCATTCAGCATCAATACATAACATTATGACCATTGAAATAATACCAACTACATGCTTAATGACTTACCTCGTGTTGGGTAAGACGGTTCCAACTCGGCTACTCGATAACCTTTTCTTTGCCTTTGCTCGATTCACCTCCTTTAACTCCTTGAGCTAAATCAATAATTTAACTAGTTTAACCACCTTGCTAAATATTTACAATCCAATTTCACATGTATATGTATGTTAGTATATTCGGCTAATAACTTCATGCAACTACCATATCATCAAAAATCTAATCACACATGCACATACATTAGGTAAGTTACCTTTGCTAATTTTAAACCCAACATCACACAAGCTCTCAAGAGATGGCCGAATCTGTAACACCCCGAACCCGAGACCGACACCGGAGTCGGACACGAGATGTTAACAAACTTTGGAAAATTTTTCCAGACACTGCCCAGTCTGAGTACTAGTCGCTTCAAAAATCATATCTTGAGTTTCACAACTCAAAAATCAGTTTTGTGATTTTTCCCTGAAACTAGACTCATGTCCCCACCTATGGATTTTTTTCTAGAATTTTTGGTCGGGCCAATTAGTACAGTTTATTAGTCAAAGTCTCCCATGTTACAGGGGTCGACTACACTGACCTTTTCCCATTACGACTGGGATATCTCTCTGCACAGAGCTTCAATACTGATGCCGTTTGTTTCTATGGAAACTAGACTCAGAGAGGAATCCATACATATATGGTATGACCCCTAATTATCTCTGGTCAATTTATAGTGAATTTCCAAATGCGGAACAGTGAATCCAGAAACTGTTCTGGCCCTGTTCCACAAGAACCCGAATATCTCTTTCTGTACTGTTCCTATAATTGTTTCGTTACTTCCATATGAAAGTAGATCCATCAAGGTTCGATTACATAATTTATTCACTATTTAATTCCACTCCTACGAATTCTTGTGATTTTTCCAATCCACACCACTGCTGCTATCAGCTTCTGTTTTCAAAGTGAACCTTACCTAATTTGGGGTTTCATGGACCAACTAGGGCCTTGTCATACATAAGCCCACATATGATCATACTTAGCCATTCTAGTGGCTGATCATTTGCTCAACACTTCCATTCCAACATAGTTACATCATGAAACCATCTATACATTCACAAATACGAATGGTCTAATGCCATACTCCACTTCTACAAGCCATTTTCGCATGGCTGTACACTTATACATTTCATAAAGTACTCGAAAGACAACAATGGGTAGTCCTATACATGCCATAACAAAATTCAACCAAAATAGTACCCAAAAGAGCCTTTGATAGTGTGGGCGACTTCGACTTCAAGATCCCGAGTCCGATAGCTGGAGAACCAAAAATCTATAAAACAGAGGAGCCATGTAACGAGTAAGCAATTTATGCTTAGTAAGTTTGAGCAAGGAATTCCAGCATGCACAAAGAATAGCACACATTTAGCTAAACGGAAAATTTCATAATACGCAATTTACCGATATCAAACTTACTTCACAACATTAACAACCCTTATGTACATACACAATAAACTGACTTGGCCGAAGGCCGGTAGCTCGTTTATCAACTGAGCGAACATTTATTTGTAAGGGCTCGATTAAATTCAACACATACGTAACATATCCCCATATTGGGATGTTTTTCGAGTATTCGCTGGAATTTTACAGCAAGCTCATTCATTACCAAATCACGTACCTTCGGGATTTAACCGGATATAGCTCCTCGTTCAAATGCCTTCGGGACATAGCCCGGTTTTAGTAACTCACACAATGCCTTCGGGACATAACCCGGATTTAACAACTCGCACGAATGCCTTCGGGACTTAACCCGGATTTAATAACTCGCACGAATGCCTTCGGACTTAACCCGGATTTAATAACTCGCACGAATGCCTTCGGGACTTAACCCGGATTTAATAACTCGCACGAATGCCTTCGGGACTTAACCCGGATTTAGTATCTCGCACAAAGGCCTTCGGATCTTAATCCGGATATATTCACTTAGCACAAAGCCTTCGGGACTTAGCCCGGACAGCATTCAATTAATCATGCACATCTAACAATAATTCATAGCACATTCATATTTCATTTTCGTTTACGAAACTCAAACACAAGGCACATATTGTCCTTGCACATTCGGCTCAATAGCCACACATAGAGCATGATTTAATCACATCGAAATTTAAGCTCTCTTACTCAAGAACTTACCTCGGGTGTTGTCGAACGATTCCGCTAGCTATTCAACCACTTTTTCCTTCCCTTTATCGGTTTTATTTCCCTTTTGCTCTTGAGCTTAATCAAACAAATAAATTGATTTCATCATTTTAGGCATCAAAAGATGAACACAAGGCACTTAGCCCATATTTATACATTAGACATTAAAGTCTCATACATGCAAAAATCATGCATCAACACAACATATTAGCTAATTTCTTGCCCTTGGCCGAATATGCATGTCCATTTTTGGGGTCGATTTCAACACTTAATACACACATGTACACACTAGTAAAGCATCCTCCCCCTTTTCATCAATTTAACACATGCATTGCTCATTAACATGCAAAGTTACATTCGGCCTTAGCACACATCTTGCTAGCCGATTCTTCTCCATTTAGCAACCAATGCACATATGTGCTCACACAACAAAAAAAATGCTAAAAAGGAGGTTCAAGAATCATCAAGCCATCATCACATGCATCATTAACAAGCTTCATATTTTGCATGCAATGGCATTAACACAACCTCCACCTAGGCCGAATCTTAACTCATCCTCATGCCTCATCACCACAACATCAAACATCAACCAAGAATGATTCATCCATGGTCAAGTGCCATTTCCATCACATAGCAAGATTTAGACCATGGGTTAGGTAGAACTCAAGCTAACAACTAAAACATGCATGCCTCTCATGGAACATCATCAAACATACCTTAGCCTACATGCATGGCCGAATCTCTTCACCTTTCTTCTTCTTTCCTCCTTAAAATTTTTTTGCCAAGGATGAACCAAAGGATGAGAAAATTTTTCTTTGTTTTTCTTTCTAGTTTTTGGCAAGCATGAAGATGAGAAAAGGATGAACAAAATTCCCCCTTTCTCTTGTTTAGCTCACGGCAATGGGGGACAAACACCACACACACATTTTTTTTTCTTTTGTTTTCCATTTCTTTATTACCCATACTCCTTATTTTATTCTTCCACTAACAAAACATGTTTCATGACATGTTTTGCCCATCCTTCCTTGTCATGGCCGGCCACTACTCATTAGGGGGGGAATTTGACATGCAAGTCCCCCCTTTGTCCACATGCACTAGTAGGTCCTCACACATTGACCTATCACATTTTAGAATTTTCTCACATAAGTCCTATTGACTAAATTCACATGAAATCAACCCAATTGAAGCTTGAAATTTTCACACATTCATAATTACATATTCTACACAATAAGTATCACATTCAAACATTTCGGTGACTCGGTTTAGCGGTCCCGAAACCACTTCCCGACTAGGGTCAACTTTGGGCTGTCACAGAATGCCTCTTTTGTTACCCAACTAATCATTCAACAATTCCATCCCCTTTACCACCCTTTTATGCCTAATTATCTAAATCAAGATAAGATCATCAACATGCCTAACCATAGCCGAATGTGCAACATTAATCTATCACCTCTATCTCTTAAATACTATCAAGTTCATTTACTTCCAATTTCTTAAGTTCAACATCTTAATGCCCATTATAGCCACTCCCATAATCTACATTTAGAAATCGGCAACACCCACATTCAACTATCTTTGCCGAATACTCCTCAACACTTAGACCAAAGTATGCACATTAAACTTAATACAACTTTCATTATACCTTTCACCCTAAAACATAATTTATAAATCTTGCCCTTCCTTCCATGTTTCGGTCAATTATTCAAATTACCTCATAGCATGAACATTTTTTTTTTCAACTAATCTAGCATGACTCATTCGGCCTTAACAATGAACCTCTTTTCATACAAGGACAAAAATAAATCAAATGAACCTTCCATCTAAACCCCATTCTATCTTCTACTCATTCAATAATACATGTAAACAACTACTAATTCTAGTACTTTGATACACGGTTTAGTGCCCAACCATCATAAAAGTTTGAATCCTTCTTAATATTATCAAAATACATTCACAAATTGACTTAAACATATAAGAAGATTTAACTAACACTTCAAAACTTACCTCCTACTAGCAAGAAGTAGTGCCGAATTGCCTAAAGGAGAATTTTCCTTTTTCTCTTCTTTGGTTTCGGTTTTGGCAAGGTGGAGAAGAATATGAACACTCCTCTTCCCTTTTTCTCTTTCATTCCATTTTATTATAATTATTTTAAGTCATTTGTTAACTAAACAAAACATAATAAATTAGAATAAGTGGAGCACCATCACTCCTTGGCCGGCCACCCATCATCTTTTGGGCAATTTGACATGCAAAACCACTCTTTTTGGTACATGCACTAATAGACCATTTTGAATTAGACTATCATATTTTTACAATGTCTCAAATTGATCCCAATTAATAATTTCTCATGCAATTGGTAAAATTAGGGAGTGAAACTTCCACATACTCATGTTCACACATAATAAGCATAGAATATAGCAAGTAATTATTTTTACGACTCGGTCTTGTGGTCCCGAAACCACTTCCCGACTAGGGTCAATTTTGGGCTGTCACACACTTAGCATGGCGTTTGTTTAATTTGTGTTGTCCTTTAATGTGCTTTAACGCTTCATGATCCGAATGGATCACGAACTCCTTCGGCCACAAATAGTGTTGCCAAGTCTCGAGAGCGCGGATAAGTGCATACATCTCCTTGTCATAAACGGGGTAGTTTAGCACGGCACCATTCAACTTTTCACTAAAGTAAGCGATCGGCCTCCCGTCTTGAGTTAACACGGCACCTATTCCAACACCTGAGGCATCACACTCAATTTCAAATGTTTTAGAAAAATCAGGCAGTGCTAACAACGGAGCTTTAGTAAGACAATCTTTAATAATATTAAAAGAATTTTCTTGCTCTTCGCCCCAATGAAAAGTCGAATTCTTCTTGATAGTGCTTGTCAACGGTGCAGCCAACGTGCTAAAGTTGGGTACAAATCGCCTATAGAAACTTGCTAGGCCATGGAAGCTTCACACTTGACTTATGCTCGTCGGTCTCGGCCATTCTTGAATCGCCTTAATCTTTTCGCTATCTACTTCGAGGCCCTCCGAGCTAACCACGAAACCTAAAAAAATAACTTTGTCAGAACAAAATGTACACTTTTTAAGATTAGCATACAAAGTCTCTTTTCTAAGAACTTCCAAAATAGCTCGCAAATGAATTACATGCTCATCCATCGATTTGCTATAAATGAGGATATCATCAAAATACACAACGCAAAACTTACCAATGAAATTCCGTAAAACATAGTTCATAAGTCTCATAAAAGTGCTAGGGGCGTTGGTTAAGCCGAATGGCATTACCAACCATTCATACAAACCATGTTTCGTTTTAAAAGCGGTTTTCCACTCGTCACCTTCGCGCATTCGAATCTGATGGTATCCGCTTTTGAGATCAATTTTTGAGAATAACTTGGCACCACTTAACTCATCGAGCATATCATCTAAACGCGGTATGGGATGCCTATACTTGATGGTGATTTTATTTACGGCACGGCAATCGACGCACATGCGCCATGTTCCGTCCTTCTTTGGTACCAACAAAACCGGTACAACGCATGGGCTAAGGCTCTCTCGAATATAGCCCTTTTCCATGAGTTCGTTGATTTGACGTTGAAGCTCTTTGGTTTCTTCGGGATTGGTTCGGTATGCTGGCCGATTAGGAATAACAGCTCCGGGCATTAAATCGATTTGGTGCTCAATCCCACGAAGTGGTGGCAAACCACTTGGCACTTCATCCGGAAAAACGTCTTTGAAATCCTGCAAGAGAGACAAAACAGAAGAAGGGGGATCTCCGGATAAGTCGTTAGTATTAAACAAATTTTCCTTATACATAAGTACAAGGATCGATTGTTTTGCCAAAAACGCTTTTCGAACATCACTTGCTTTTGCAAAGACATTCAATTTTTCACTCACTTTTTCTTTTTCTTCTTTTTCTTTTATCGCTCTCTTTTCATTCTCTTTTTTGAATTTTCTTTTTTTTATCATCTTTCTTTTCTTTTGTATTTTCGCTCTTTTCTTTTTCTCTCATTTGATCTACAGAATTTTTCAACTTAAGTTGATCCTCATAAACTTGCTTTGGCGTCAATGGTGCTAAGGTTACATTTCTCCTCAGATGCTTGAAAGAATATCGATTTGAGTAACCATCGTGCATAACTCGACGATCGAATTGCCATGGACGGCCCAATAACAAGTGACCTGCGTGCATCGGAACAACATCGCAAAGCACTTCATCAGAATATTTTCCAATGGAAAAGGAGACTAGAACTTGCTTTGTCACCTTTAACTCTCCTCCATCGTTGAGCCATTGAAGTTTGTACGGAGTTGGATGCTTGGTGGTTGGTAGATTTAATTTTTCCACCATGAGAGTGCTCGCGACGTTCGTACAACTTCCTCCATCGATGATGACACTACATAGCTTTCCTTGTACTTGACAACGAGTATGGAAGATGTTCTCTCGTTGTTGTTCATCGTCAATGCTTTGGATGCTTAGACTTCTTTTAACAACGAGGAGTTCTCCATCAAGAGCGTGTTCAACTTCTTCATCGCTTTCAGAAACGATTTTGGGCTCGTCTTCAAGTTCTTCCTCCTCCGATTCGATTTCTCCATTTGCTCGAACCACCATGACATTGCGGTTGGGACATTGACTCGCAATATGGCCCCTTCCCAGGCACTTAAAACACTTAATATCTCTTGAACGATTAGCAAATGAATCGGTTGCCTTACCTTTGCTCGTATCGCCCATAGGTTTGTTTGCTTTGGTAGGCACCATTGGCTCTTTGGCACGGATTGGTGGATTAGTTTTACTCGAACTTTGCCCCCATCTAGTTGTGCTTGGGGTAGGAAAACTTCGAGTGGTACTCTTTCGCTAGAGTTGCTTCTCCACCTTAATGGCCATGTGTACCATGTCCACTATCTCAACATAATGTTGGAGTTCCACAATGTTAGCGATATCTCGGTTGAGACCAGCAAGGAATCGCGCCATTGTTGCTTCACGATCTTCTTGGACATCGGCTCGGATCATTGCGATCTCCATCTCTTTGAAATAATCCTCAACACTCTTTGAACCTTGAGTGAGATTTTGAAGCTTTTGATAGAGTTCCCGATGATAGTAGGAAGGAATGAAACGACGTCGCATCACGGCCTTCATCTCGGCCCAAGTGGATATTGGTCGTTCCCCATTCCTTCTTCGGCTCGTAGTGAGTTGATCCCACCATATCATAGCATAATCGGAGAATTCTATGGCCGCCAACTTCACCTTTTTGATCTCGGAATAGTTGTGACAATCGAAGACCAATTCAATCTTCTTTTCCCACTCCAAGTAAGCTTCCGGATCAGACTTTCCTTGAAAGGATGGAATGGATAGTTTAATGTTCCTTAAGTCATCATCCATACGTCTTTGATTCCGATTACCTCGGTTCCTTTGACCTTTTCGGCCTTCACTTATGTTTGATCCTTGATCACTTTCGACTTCATTCGGATCATATAGGTCGTCTTGATTGATTTCCAATTGGTCTCGCCCTCTTTGCGGCCCTTGGGGTGTACGCTCTCGTTGATTTCCCAATTCAACTCGATCCAACCGTTCGCTAATAGATTCTAACTCACCTCGGATCATGCGTTGGATTTCTCGTAACAAGGCTTGTTGAGCCAAATCCGGCACTCCACCTCCTCCAGGCGCAATGTTTCGGATTGGTTGCCTTCCACCTCCTTCCGCCATATTTCGTTCAGGACTTTGAGACATGTAAATAAAAACCTCACAGCACAATCCTCACAAAATCTCTCACAGAAAGAATAATCACTCCACTCGTGTTTCACTCAATTTCGGCTTTTAACTTGATGTACCTCTCGTGCCTTTTACCACTCACTTTCCTCTCGTGATTTCGTAAGTGACTCGTAGTGACTTAGTCTTAGTTCAGTGGGTTGGCTTCAAATGGCTTTACAAGGGATTGATGTTAGGTTACGGGTAGGCTAAAAGAAACAAGAAAGGCTTTAGGCTAAGTGTGGCTTAGAAGATGAATGGAAGAAAATGCCAAACTTACAAACTCGAAACACTTTTTTTTTACGGATATTTCACGTTCTTTTCGTCCGCACCTAAACCGTATGCAATTTTTTTTTTCTTTTCAATTTTTTTTTTCAATTTTTTTTTTCAAACTTTTTTTTTACGTACCTATTTCAAATTGACTTCGAGTGCTCGTACTTCTCGTTTTTACCAGCTCTGATACCAAATGATACGACCTCGGTTTAGTAGTTGAACCCGAGTCGTTTAGTTCCCGACCGTAAACGAAGAAGTATATTAGACAAGAAGAAGATAGAATATATTTGAGTTCAAAGAAGTAAAGTAAGTCTGTGCAAAGTTGGATATGGATTTGGTTTAAGTCGAAATGGTATGACTAGAATGGTCGAGTTCGGTTTAGGATTAATTAAGAAATGGTATTTGGTTTTGGTACGTTTTGGTATTTGGGAATTGGTACGAAATGGTAAGGGATTTGGTACGAAATGGTAATGGTTCAAAAAGGTCAAGAGTGAACCAACACTAAAGAAAAGTGTCGACCCGAAACTTATAGGACCAAATTGAGTTGGAAATGGTTGATAAGGACCTTGACCCGATACTTAGTAAAGTATGAACCAAAGGTATCAAAGGTGAACGCCACACTCGGGTTTAGGGAGTGATAAGTTCGAAAGAAAGACTCGGAAAGACGCCACTAGAAGCTAGATAAGTCTTACGGGTCCCGAACGAAATTTGAGAGAAAATGCCTCACAAATTTGGCAGCAATTCGCTAATTAAAAATGTCAAAAAGTCCTTTACAAAGTAAAATTTCAGCTATTTATAAGCAACACCTAAGCTAGCCGAATGGTCACTTACATTCCTTAAAAATTAAGCAAATGAATCACTTAAATGAACTAGCTAAATTCGGCTGAACATGGAGCTCCATTAGACACCTTCTAGATGAAGCATTGGACTTGGAAAAATTTGGATGATGCATGGATAGCTAGGTTCGGCCAATGGGCATAAATTAGCTCATTTATGTTGCAACTCTTGGCTGAAAAGTGACCAGCAATTAAGAGGGTAATGAGCAGCCAATTTAAGTGTGAAAGCTCAACATTGAAGAGTCATGGAGTGTGAACACATGGAACCGAAAAGCCAAGATGCATCCAGCAAATGTGAAAGGATTAATTGACAGCTTTGGAGTTGGAAACATTAGCTCTCTTGACTGAATAGTCACCTAGGAATGCCAAATTCAGCTCACCAATTTGATGCATGTATCTCCAGGTTCATTGAATCTATTGTGCATGCACCAAGCTAAATGAATCTCCACATTCGGCTCACCTTGCTAAATGAACCCCCACATTCGGCCACCCTACAAAAATAGGAAGAACTAAGATTAATGTGGTATTTAGCTGAACTAAATTAAGAATAAAAACAAGACACATTAATTCGGTCAACAATGACACTAAAATCAGTTCATTAAATTCGGCAGCTTTAAAGCAATTTTAAATCATGTAATAAAACTTGACATATTAAAAACATGCAACAAACATATTAATAAGCTGTAATAAACAAATTAAATCGACTTAAATAAATATTCAGCTATTAAATTAATGTCTAGTTGATATTGAGCTGAATTGAAAATGTTTGAGCTGAAGTTGAGCTAAGTCGAGCTTATTGAGCTGAAATGGAAGTTAATTCAGCTCCTATTAAAGTGCAAGGAAGGCTCATCGAGTTTGTCCAAGCTTCGTCAATGCGTCCAACCAAAGTCTCGCCCCAAACTTGATCTACTAAGGCCGAAATAGCCTCCTTGAATTGTTTAGCTCGTGATCGGGTGATTGGACCTTGAGGCAGCTCCAAAGGCTCCTTGCTCGAGCTAGGTTGGACTTGAAGCGTGGCTGTATCAATTTTTCCCCCTAATGTTGGAAAAATTGACTCGTCAAAATGACAATCTGCAAAACGAGCCGTAAATAGATTCCTTGAAGATGGTTCTAGATATTTAATTATGGATAGGGATTCAAATCCAACATATATACCCAACCTTCTTTGAATTCCCATCTTAGTTCTATGTGGTAGAGCAATTGGAACATATACGGCACATCCAAACGTTCTTAGATGGGAAATATTTGGTTCCTGACCATGAACTATTTGTAAGGGGGAGACTTTATGATAACTTGTTGGCCTGATGCGAATTAATGCAGCTGCATGTAAAATTGCATGCCCCCAAGCAGTGATTGGGAGTTTTGACTTCATAAGTAAATGCCTTGCTATCAATTGAAGTCATTTTATTAAAGATTCTGCTAGACCATTTTGTGTGTGAACATGAGCTACAGGATGTTCAACACTTATTCCAATGGACATGCAATAGTTATTAAAAGACTTAAATTCACCAGCATTTTTAAGACGGATGGTCTTAATAGGAAAATCTGGGAAATGAGCTCGTAATTGAATCAATTGAGCAAGCAATCTCGCAAACACCAGGTTTCGAGTTGATAACAAAGATACATGAGACCATCTACTCGATGCATCGATTGAAACCATAAAGTACCTAAATGGTCCACATGGGGGATGTATAGGCCCACATATATCCCCTTGAATTCACTCAAGAAAAGTAAGTGGTTCGTTATTTATCTTAGCTGGTGATGGTCGGATTATTAATTTCCCCAGTGAACATGCAGCACATGTAATGTTTTGAAGAATCTGCTGGCTCTTCAATGAATGTCCACATGAATTTTCAATTATTTTTCGCATCATTATTGAGTCGGGATGGCCTAACTGGTCATGCCAAAGAACAAAGTCATTAGTAAACTTCTGGTTTACTATAGCATGTGTTTCTATAGGACTGATCTTTGTGTAGTACAAACCAGTAAAGAATGTAGGCAATTTCTCAACAATTTGTTTATTGCCTTGAGCAATACTCGTAATTTGAAGGAATTCACAATTTCCTTCGTTTAAAGTTTCAATATGATATCCATTTTGGCGAATATCTTTAAAACTCAATAAATTTCTTTGAGACTTAGGGGAGTATAATGCATTAATAATTTCAATTTTTGTTCCCCTTGGTAATAAAATAATTGCTCTTCCATATATAATGCATTAATAGTTGTACTACCACATATAGTGCTTACACTTTCTTCTTTCATTATTAAATGAGAAAAATATCTCCTGTCTTTTAATATGGTGTGAGTAGTTGCACTGTCTGCTAGACATATATTTTCACCATTCATAGCTGATTGCCTTTGCGAGATTATGTTCTTCAAAGAAACAAAATAACCACAAAATGTCACACATAATGGTGAAAACAGGTATTCAAAGTTCAAATTACTAAAAGGTCTATAAAACAAAATTATCACATAAAACATAGCACTAGTAAAGGTCATAACATCATTATTAAAGTTACTAAATGAAACATAGAGTAGTAGAGGTTTATTTTATTATTTATCGAAATTTGTGGCCTTAATAATTTCCTTCAGGGGTAGAAAGAAAATCAGCCACTTCTAAGTGGGTTGCATTGCCATCATCAAAATCACCTTCGCCATCTTTATACACAAGATTGGTTTCTACTTTCATTCCCTTCTGTTTTATGGACTGCTGATAAAGATCAACTAGATGCTTTTGTGTGCGACACACACGAGACCAATGTCCTTTTATTCCATAACGATAGCATACATTAGTCACATTTTCACATTTTTCTTTCTCTTCCTTGTTACCATTTTTCTGATCCCACTTCTGGTAGGAATGTGAATTTTTAAAACGTCCACCTCAACCATATCCATATCTATGTCCGCGGCCACGCCCTCGGCCACGACCACGGCCACGCACACTACTATTTGCATGGTGTGTTTCTTTTAATTCTTGCCCATTGTGTAAACTCACATTCGCTTCAGGGAATGGAGCAGAGCCAGTTGGCGTAATTCATGGTTTTTCATTAGCAGCTCGTTGTTTTGCTCCGCCACTAGGAGACAATAAATTAATTCAGAATATTTCTGGAAGCCTTTTTCACGATATTGTGTCTGCAGGACAACATTATTTGCATGGAAAGTTGAGTATGTTTTTTCTAACATTTCTGCATCAGTAATCTTCTCTCCACATAAATTCAATTGTGAAGTGGTTCTGAACATGGCCGAGTTATAATCACTAACAGACTTAAAGTCTTGCAATCTTAAATTCAGCCACTCATAACGAGCTTTAGGCAAAATCACAGTTTTCTGGTGGTCATATCTTTCCTTTAGATTGGCCCAAAGAATTTGAGGGTCCTTAACAGTCAAATATTCGGTCTTTAGACCTTCATGGAGGTGATGGCGAAGGAAAATCATGGCCTTGGCCTTATCTTGTGTACTTTCTTCATTTCCCTCCTTAATAGTCTCACCAAGACCCTTTGCATCTAAGTGAATTTCAGCATCTAGTACCCATGATAAATAGTTATTTCCAGTGATGTCCAGAGCTACAAATTCGAGTTTTGTAAGATTTGACATTATAAACTATAAGACAAAATATACAAGTCAATAATGTAAAATAAAGCATGTTAATATGCAAATGAAATAACACATATGCAAATGAAATAGATCAACTTGTTACCCTTACTTCACCTAAGCGTCCTTCGTCAATCTTTAAGGAAAAATTTGTTGGCCTTGATTTCTTGTATTAGAGACTCGTGCTGATAACGTGTTGTGAAATAATAAAGAAAGAATAAACTAAAATGTGATAGAAGAAAGAGTGTAGAGAGAATATAGAAGAGAGAGTGTATCTTTTTTTATATATATTTTTCATGAGTACATGAGCCCCATATATATAGGGGTTAAAAGTAACTCTCTAATTATTATAGGGCATGTAAAGAGTCATGACCTTTTATCTCCCATATTAATGGGGTATAGGAAAAGTCTCATAACTTATGGGGTATAGGAAGAGTTTTATAACTTATGGGGTTGATAATGACATCCACATAAATATTTCATTACAATTTTAACTTTTTGTTACTTGTTTAGAAATTATTTTTATCATACTGGTTTTTTTTATTGTAATCAATATCTTTTCAAAATGTAAATTATGTACCTGCGTAATTACAATTTGAACTACCACACATGATATATGAAATTATGATATAATTATACTCTATCAACCAAACACGTTCAGTAAATTAGAATTCTTTATAATTACCAAAAAAATATACTTACTACCCTAATAATTATATTTTCATTTAAGTACTCTACTATTTAAATATTTTCATGTTTCTAACAAAAATTGTGAAAACAGAACGAAGATTTAATGGTTAAACCGAAAGATAGAATCGCATTCCTGCTCATAATAAAATATGATACTTTAACTCTTTCGAGTTTCTTTTTAATATATTGTGTGATTTATATATTTTAATTATGATCAACAAAATATTATATATATATATATCTTTTCTCCTTAAAAAATGAAAATAAATGGGATTTGAAACGTTTGATATTCCTGATAATTTGTATGCAATACAAAAATGCAAAAAGAAATTGGGAAAATAACAAATGTTGTATTTAGGGGTGGATTGTATTTTAATTTTTCTATGGAAAAATTGGATAAATTAGATCTTATACATTTCAAAACGTACAAATTAGTCTCTTTATTAAATTTTATGTATTAAATGATTAAGTGAAATATTAAATTAAATAGCTAATTACTAATTTGGTCCTAAATTATAGCTAAAGTATCATTTTGATTTTTTTTAAATATCTCTTAATAATAATTCTAAAAAATGTAAAGTCTTAAAAATAAATATAAAATATTAAAATTAATTTTAAAATAATTTTCAAAAATTTATAAAAAATTTTCTAGAAATTCAAAATATATACATAAAAAATTTAAAATTTTATAAAAAAATCTTAAATTTTTTTAATTAAATTTTCAAGTCGAAATAAAAAATCATCCTCTTTTTATAAGAAATTTTCTCTATTTTACAACCCCAAAAAAAAAAGATCGTGCTTGATTGAAGTTATTGAAGAAACAAAAATTAATTAAAAGTTTTGATTACTCACTTTTAAATTTCTCATGTTTTCGTTACTGTTTAGTTTCATCTTCATTGCCAACGTTTCCAATTAAAAGGTACATAAAAACTTACTTAATGTTTACTTTCTTCTACTTTAGTGAATATTCATTTTCGCATCTCCTATACTTTCGTATCTTCTGATTATGTGCAATCACTATTACAAAATTTTGATTACTCATTTTTACATCCCTTTATCTATTACAAACTTTCCCGTTCTTGACATTTTGGGATCCTAAGCGAAACAATAAATTAGGCCCCTTTTAAAAAAATTATAAAATGTAATACAATAAAATAAAAAAAATATATACTAATAATTTCATTAGAAAAATACGTTTTATTACATTAAGCAAATAAGATATTTTTTAACAAAATTTTAAAAAATATATATTTCATTCAATCTACTTTTATATTATCAACTACAAAAACACAAAAAATCATAAAAAATTGGTTAAATATCGACAAACTGCAGATGGGAGACACCATGAGTAGCAAGCAGGTGCAACGGTTAGTTGAATACTAGGTTTTGAAATTTTGAGGATAGTTAAATTTTGAAGTTTTAAGTTCTAAACAAGTACTCCATGGGTTTTGAAATTTTAGAGAATAATGTTTTAAATGTATGGCAAGAAATAAAAGATGAAAGTGGAATTTTAATTTAAAATAAAACTCTAAAGCCATCAACACATCTCTAAAGGTGGAGACATTGTCTTTATTTTCTTCTTGGTTATCAAAGAGATATGAGAATTGAAAGATTTTGTTTACTATAAATGTGTTGCTTTTTTTATTTGATTGTATTTCAACAATAATAAAAAGCATGATTTTACTGAAATAGATGCTTTTAGAATCGCCCTGGAGCCTTCAACAGGTAAAGTTAATGTCTCATTGCATTAAGATAGTTCTCATCAAATCAAGATTTTTATTAAAAATAGAAATATTTCCCTCATATTGAAAGAAAGCTCAATTTTTTAAAATAAAATAAAATAAAAACATCACGATTCACCCAGAAGAAGCTTCTTTGAATTTAAATTTTAACTTTAATAGATCTGAATTTATTGTTTTTTTAATGGAAATCTAGCATCTTAAGGAAAACAAAGATAACAAAAGATAAAAAGAAAAAAAAATCAATAGCAGATTCGTTTTTTTTAATATTTTTATTATAATTTTTAAGATTATTTTTATTTTTATTTTTTTAGAATTATGGTTAAAATTTTTTAAATGTATCAAAATAAAATTTTAACTATAATTTAAGGGCTAAATTAATAATTAAGTATTTAAATTAACGTGTCACATAATCCTATTAATGGTAGTTAACAGACAAGTGACCAAATTGTAACAATTTGACAATATTAGTGACTATTATGTAACTTTTGAAAGTTGGACAACCAAAATGTAATTTTAAACAAAGTTTAGGAACAATTGGTGTAGTTTACCCTAATTTTTTTGTGTTGTATCCCAACTTTTTAGATTTCTTTTGCAATTGGTGTGCTTGTTTTCTTATTTTAATATCTCACATGGATTAGCTATGGGTTATAAAGGGTTAAAATATTTTTTAAATAATTTTAAAATTTTAAAATATATATAAATTTTAATTTAAAAAATTAATTTTTATAATTAAGACTAAATTGACAGATATTGTAAATGTTGAAGCCAAATTTATTAACTCTTTTAGAATTAGAACTAAAACGATAAATTTTGTAAACAGTGAAGATTAAATTTGTTAATTTTTTAAACATAATTTTTAATATGTTTGTAACAATTTATATTTATTTTAAAGATTTTCTTTAATATTTCAGAATTATTGTTACTTTTAAAAGATAAAAGTAATATTTTAACTATAGTTTAGGACTAAATTAATAATTAACAATTTAAATTAATATTTCGTATAATTATTTAATGGATAAAATTTAAAAGAAAAACTAATTTACCCATTTTAAAATGTATAAAAGTTAATTTATTTTTTCAGTAAAGGAACTGAAAAGCTCAAGGGCTTTCTCGAAACTTCAACCCAAATACGCTTAGCCAAAGTTGCCTGATTATTAGCTGCTGTCTACCTTTTTATTTGAATCATTTCCTTCATTTTCTACTAGCAACTTTCATAATGCATAAATTGGGGTAGTCAAGGAAATCTCAATTCAGAAAATATTATAATTATTATTTTTAGGTACTCATCCGAGTCCTGAAAAGCAAATTGCAGATGAAATGTTTAATAGAAAAGCAGATATGGAGAAGTAACAAATCCAATCAACTTGATTTTCTGAAAAGATTAATCCTCAAATTATTTCAATTCTAAAAGTCTTCAGAATATTAATTACTTGAAATACATGTAGTTGCTCTAAACCCAACTCCTGTTTCATTCATCCTTAGGCTTCGCTTCTTTAAGACAAAAGCCTGTGTTCTCAACACTATTCTCCTAAATCCCACATTATAACACTTCTTTTTTTTTCCTTTTTTTCCCCTTACCAGTTAGAAACTCCAGATAAAAATGCACTTAACCGAGAAAGAAAATACCCAAACCGAAGCCTTTAGACAGGGATTTGAGAGCTGATAACTACATACAGTTTGTTCCAGTCCCAACCATCCATGTTGGGAGCTAAAACAGCAGCACCCACACCAAATGCGACGACGAGAAAGGCCAACGATTTTAGGCACCCAGGGCCTCGCGATAGTCTTCCAGCTATAAGCTTACAGTACTTGTCTGCATCCTGAAACAGTGCCCGTGTAGCAGCGTCTGACTCATTGCCCATTTTCTCATTCTGAGAATCACAAAATAAAAAAAGAAAAGAAAATCAGGTCACATCTTAAATGACTTGGAAACGTTTGCCTACCTTATGTTAGAGCAAATCATCTAAAAATCTGGTATAAAAATAACTGTGTAACATATATTTCTATTGAGCTACTAGATGGATGGTTTATTCTTAGTACAGTAAGCACCTTGTTCCTAAAATTCTTGATGGTTTCCCTCAAAGGGTCAAGAGTAGTAAGTTTTGTGGAGTGTTCTTTCCATTCATCTGAAAGCCTTCTAAGAACACTCACATTCGCTTCTAGATTATCAAGATAAACCTTGTCCTGTTCACATGTAGTAAAAAATAAGAATAAATCGACATGAAGTTAATTAGAAAAACTAAAATATTCCTCCATATAAAGGTTTGCTAAAACCTAAAATAGCTTATAGCTCACCCACTGCTTGTAGCACTCAGCGTTCTGGTTCAAACACCATATGACTATTCCAGCTGCCTCTTTGGATAACTCAGGAGAGCCTGCTCAAAGAAAGATACACTCAAGCATTGAAACTTCAATACGAACAAAGTGGATAAAGAAATGGGGCAGGTAGGGCTGGAGGAAAGGGATGCAAAGAACAAAAAGTTGTCAGGTGCAAAAGCATACCTTCTCCTGCTGCTTTGATAGCAAAGGCGAACATCTGAAGAGCCGCTTGTCTCATTGCTTTGCTCCCGTGAGAACCAGCAAGTGCAACTTCCTTTACTGTGGGATATATGGCCTCAAACCTTTCAGTAGCCTGCACCAATAGGATAATACTTACAAAAACACGAGAAAGTATAATGATTTTAACATATAAGCAATGACACGGCAAATTCAAGCAGTCAAACTTTTAACCTACCTTCACCCTAGATGAAGATGCAGGGAAGGTAGCTCGCATCAGTATCTCAAATGAAGATGGAGGCACCAAACGTTCCCCTTTTCTAACAGCATTATTTACTAAAATTGACCGAGCTTTTGAGACAGATAAGATCCTACACCAGAAGGAAAATAATTCAATAAACCTTAATGAATTTGTAACTCAATTAAAAGGTTAAAAATGGACCAAGACGAAAAAGGCACAAACTGTAAAAGTCCTAATACCATTCCACCAGTTGTAAAATTAGATCTCTGGATTGTGGATTACAGTTTTTTCTACTAAGTACAGGCAAGAGGAGATGTGCCCACAAGTACAGTCCCACAGCAAGATCTCCTTTGGATGCCTAAACAAATACAACATTAATGTATGAAATGAGATAAGAAGCTTCTCAAAAAGTAAAGATTAAGAGATTGTAAACTGCCTTCCAGATTCATATACCAGTTAGAATAAAGTTCTTTTCCCATCTACTTACCTGAACTATCGTCCATACAAAAATGGGGGGCTTATCTTGTCCTTGATATTTGGAATTTTCTCTCAACTTTGGCAATACACTAATTAAAGCATCAGGTTTACGCTGCAATACCATAGCTAATGCCACAAATATACCGACCTGCATAGCATGTTTCTACATCAAACCCCATCTGATACCTCAAAAGCATCAGAAACCAAAAGAATAGAAGAAAAACCAAATAAAATAACCAAATTGCAAAGTAAATTTACCTTAGACTTCAATGATGTCTGTTGCGCACCTTTTTTGGAGCCCTTAGCACTTGCTTGTTGGGCCGCCAAGTCCTCAAGAATGATGTCTAAAGACCATAATACAAAGAAACCAAGTGCCTCAAGGGATCGTTGGCTTATCCAGTCAGCTGAGGTCTTATAAACAGCATCAAAAATATGTGAAAGTGGTATCTGTTGAAGGACAAATTCACTTTGGTCAGAAAAATAAAATATATAATACAAAGTTAAGCAAAGATCAATAGAGACCAAAAGGAATCTAATTGACATCTGAAAAAAACGAGTAAGCACAATAACGACAGTGAAGACATCACATAGAAAGGTCTGAAAATGACAGATGGAAAGAACCTTAGAATAACAATTAAAGTTTAAACAACATGAGAAAAAAGTTTGAGGTCAATTCAAAAAGATATGTTTCTTCAAATAAAAAGAATTGTAGGATAATTTTAAATGTTAAAACTAACATAATATCAAAAGTTGAGATGGCGCAATGGAAAATCATAAATCAGTGCAATTATTTACGATTACTCAAATAAAACTAAAAATTCCAATCACATTATTGGCAAAACCATGGATGATAGCACGTTAATCTGGTCAAAGCACAAATCGAGCTTTGGTAAAAAGTTCTCAATTTGAACACTCAATCATGCAAGAAATTAATGCGTTAAAACCTCCTTCATTCCTCCAATCTAGCTAACATAATCAACAAATTCCAATTGTGATCAAATAAAATAATAATAAAAAAACCCAGAGCGCACACACAGAAAAAAAACTCACATCAGCAAGCTTGGCAACGGTACTCTCCCTGAAAAGCTTCAACCAAGGAAACTGCCCCGCAACCACTAGCTGAAATGCCTTACCATAGTAATCCGCAAACTTCTGCATTTGAATTTCTTGCTGTTCGCCATTCAATTCCTAATTCCCCAAACAAATTAAAAATATTTATATAATGAATCCAGTTATCCAAGCAAAAGACAATCAAATTTATCATCCTGGTACACTTACAGCGAGATAAGCAGAGAGATCAGTGGGATCGATCTTCGCAGCGGCTTCTACAACCGTAACTTTAGGCTTCTTCGGCTTCTTTTGCTTCGCCTTCTTCTCCTCATCTGCTGGCTTCCCGTTAGGTTTAACGCCATCCAGATCACTGCCATCGTCATCGTCGGAATCATCGATGACCGATCTTTTAGGCTTAGACTTGGCATCGGCATCAATGGCAGCAGCAGCGTAAGCTCTTTGAGCTTCAACTATCCGACGACGGCGATCCTCGGACTGTTGCTCGAGGGAACGGAAAACGCTGGCGGAGCCATTAGTTAGGGTTCCATTAGAACGGGGGAGGTTGGGATCGGCGTTGGGCTTGGTCTTGCGTTGACGTTTGGGATAAGAGACCTTTTGCCAGCCGTGGTCAACGTGGTTGGCATTGGTGGGTTCGTGAAGATCGACGGACTCCATTGTTGGGAAAATTTGGAGAGAAATGAAAGAAGGAAAATTGGAGAGAAAAATAGTGAGAAAAGGAAATATAAATAAGGAAAGAAAAGGAGAAAAGGGAATGGATAATAAGGAATTAAGCAACGCAAAACGCGTAAACACTTTTGCTCAGATTAGGGATGCACTGCAGACGGAGGAGACGAGACAAACGATTCAGAATAACGGACATTAATTATTATTTATATTATCCTTTGCTAAATATTTTTCTCCCCATTCTATTATCTGCTAATTTGGAAATCAATTTTCATTTTCTTTTCCTGCGATACATAGTTTTCTTTCGTGCGATATAGGGATGATAGCATGTAACAATTAAAATATATTATAGTTTTCTTTCGTGCGATATAGGGATGATAGCATGTAACAATTAAAATATATTAATTTCTTTGATAAAGTATATATAATTTGATAGGTTCTAATGGCAAGCATTATTGATTTCCCGGCTATTAGAAGTTTTTCCATAAAATGGATTTGGAGAGGGTATTAAAGGAGTCTATGTGGACTTTTAATAATTATCTACTGTTGCTACATTGTTTGAAATTGGGAGAAGATTTGAAGAGGGTACCTTTAATATTTGTGAATTTTTGGGTACAAGTTCATGATGTGCCCCCGGGTTTCTTTAATGATGTTATGGCTAGACAATTGGATGATTTTCTTGGAAAGTTTTTGGAATATGACGGATCTAGTCTAGGGAAAGGGTTGTGAAGTTACATATAAGGGTTCAATTATATGTTAAACGCCTTTTAAAGATAAACAAGAAAGTGATGTTTGCGTCTGGTAGTTGTTCTTATGTCTCTTTTAAATACGAGAGATTGACTCTGTTTTGTTTCTTTGGTGGAAAGTTAGGGCATAATGACTCGTTCTATCAAGCAAAAATGTCATTGAGGGTTGAGGTTGCGGAGTTTGGCTGGGATATGCCGCTGAAAGCTCAGTCTATGAGAGCTCTTACCATGAGTAATGTTTGGTTACGTGATGAGGACGAAAGAATGAAAGGGGGTAGTCGGTTTGGTTGTAATGTTTCTAGTTAGAGTAAAGGGAAGGGAGAGGAAGGGGAGAAGTTAGCTCTCGTATTGATCCTATATCGAGAGTGAACTTGGAAAGAGATATCAATTTATAATATCAATTTATCTTTGAACCTTGATAGGGAGCCATTCAAACATTCACATTTACACATATGTTATAATTACAAAACTAAAATATAAATTTATTTAAAACAGTAAGCACATAATTTTAATCAATACAATTTTCAATAAAATTCAAAGTCATATAAAATATATGCGGCATTGACTTTCAGAAACACAATCAATATACATTAATATATCATATCATATCACCTTATAACATAGTGTAATATTCATTATTATATAAGATAAAGATAACATTATAACATGGCCAAAAATATTCTTTTTACAATTCAATTTCATACGCATATTACCAAATTAAAATGTACTATTTTTAATCAACACTACCAAGTCAAAACATACTAAGATTTATTTGCAAAATACTAACTATACATCCATAATTTATTCAGTCATTAATATACATACAAATAATTCACACCATTTCTATATGACTTAATAAATAAAATTTATAAATATTAAGACTAAATCAAAATATACCAACTTCACAAGTTATACACCATGCTAAAATATCATACTCAAGAATCATACCAATTCATCTCATAAAATATGCCATCAAACACATCATAATATTTAATATCATAACTGAATATACATTATAACTATTATAACTTCTTTATTGAATTTTATAACAAACATATCAAATACATATATTCTTTGTATTAAGCTCATTAATTTTAACTATTTATAATGCAAATCATATCTTCCCAATACATCAATATAAATCCACAACCGAAATATCTTTGTCTCTATATAATCATCATTCAATTTACTACCAAAACACATGGACAATCACCTCAATATATATACTTTGAAATGATGTATATGTCAAACTAGTGCATAATATGCTAGAATGTAAATATAGATACAAATGTCGAACTATTAATCAAATATATTCATTATCTCATTTCAACATTTATCCAAATATACTTATTAACTAATTTTAAACCATTACTAACACATGTAAAACATAATCAAATCATTTTAACCAAAGGTAGCATAACAAACATAATTCATACTATTATATAAATATCATAGCCAATTCACTCATACCACATCCAAAATCATCAACCAACTTCAATGCACAAAACACATATCACAAATACCATTCATCCATGGCACATAGCATTATAACCAAAATGAACTTAAACCATAATCAAACATAAAACAATGCAAACAAATACATAAAGTAAGCTATCATAGCTTAATAAGTCATAAGCAAATAAATAACTCAATGTTAACATCACTCAACTTAACCAAACTAATTTATGCTATCATATTCACATTTATTTATAAGATCATAATTTTATATATAACATATACTTCCATATACAATTTCACATTGGCTGAATATACATAATCTTATATACACATATTCAAGAATCATTTAAAAAATATTCACATTATATATTAAAAAGGCCGAATACGCTTTCCATATTCACATACATTCTTCATTTGCAACAAATATCAAGCAACTTACTTACTTTATTTCAAGTAGGTAATAAGCTAACTCATACCTGGTCATTTTAGCTCGTTTTACACATTCGATCACAACTTATCGTTGCCCGATGAACCATTCAGAATTGGATAGGACACACGGATAATCACTTATATCGTACAATGCCAACGTCCCAAACGTGGTCTTACATGTAATCACATATCGATGCCACTGTCCTAAACAGGGTCTTACTCACACACATATATCGGAGTCACATATCGATGCTAATGTATAAAACGTCGTCTTACTCGCACACATTTATAGAAGTCACATATTGATGCCAACGTATAAAATGCGGTCTTACTCGCACACATATATCGAAGTCACATATCGATGCCAACGTATAAAGCGTGGTCTTACTCGCACACATATATTGATGCCATGGTCTTACTCGCACATCACATATCGAAATCCTATGTCATGACATATGAATCCTAGCTATTCCTAAGGTTCATACGAGGCTTTCGGACGTTGTAATTTAGTCGAAACGAACTCGTAAGCTTAATTCCTTTGTACATATACATTCGGCTCTCACATATAAAATTTCTCATAATTTAATTTCAGAATATAAACTCATACATAATTAGAACTAACGATATCTATTTTCTTATAACCTTACCTCGGACGATGAAAAACGAAACGGGACGACTAGTCGACAACTTTAGTTTTCCCCCGATCCAAATCTGATTTATTTGGTTCTTGATCTAAACATATTCAAATTAAACTCATTCAAACATATTTTTATTCAATTTAGTCCAAAAACACATATATGGAAAATTACCATTTTACCCCTGACATTTTACACTTTTTATAATTAAGTCCAAATTGCATAAGACACAAACATGCAAAATTTGCACACATCATGATTAGGTCGAATGTTCCTAGTGTTCATACAAGTCCATACATTTCATTTATTTCATATTTTAGTCCCTCAATTTATTATTTTTGCAATTTAGTCCTAATTACTTAAAATCATAAAAAATTCCAATACAAAACATATCAATCATATTTAACCAACTAACATCACAAAACTCAAATATTCATCAATGACATAACTCAAAATATTCACCAAAATCAGAAATTCAAGCATGGGCTTTGTAGATAACATAGCAACGGTCTCAAAAACATAAAAATTATAAAAAAACCGAACAAAAACTAACCTTGAATCAAGCTTGGACAAGGCTGAATACCCCAAGCTTTTGTTCTTTTCTTTCCATTTGTTATTTCGGTCATAAGAGAAAAAGATGAACAATGGCTTTTAATTATATGTTTTATTATATTATAACTTATTAATTAATTTACCTAATTAACCTTTGAAATAAAATATAAAACCATGTTATAATAAGGCCACTACCGTCCATTTCATGTTATCAAGGGCAAATTGCAACATAAATACCTCCATTTATAAAGAAAACAACAATTCGACCCTTTTCTATTTAACCATCAAACTTTCATTTTACACGATTAAACCCTTTTTATTAAATTGACACTCAAACGATAAAATTAAAGCATGAAAATTTCACAGATATAAATTCACACATAATAAACACAGAAAATAATTTTTAAATATTTTTCTGACTCGAATTCGTGGTCCCGAAACTACCGTTCCGATTAGGGTCTAAATCAGACTGTTACAACTTTCCCCCCTTAGGGATTTTCGTCCCCGAAAATCTTACCGGTGAATAGGTTCAGATACCGTTCTTTCATTGCATCTTTTGGCTCCCATGTTGCTTCACTAACGAATTTTTCTTATTTCACAATTCTTTAACTTCGCGAGCCATAATACGAATTGGTTCTTCCTCATATGTCATATCGGACTTAATCTCAATCTCTGACGGACTAATCACATGTGAGGGATCAGATCGATATCTACGAAGCATCAAAACATGAAATACATTGTCTATCTTTTCTATCTCAGGTGGCAACAACAATCTGTATGCAACTGAGCCGATAAGCTCAATAATCTCATACGGCCCAATAAATCTCGGACTCAATTTGCCTTTAAGATCGAATCTGAGTATTTTCTTCCACGGTGAGACTTTTAAAAAGACTTTGTCTCCGATCTGAAACTCTATATCTTTTTTTTTTCACGTCTACATATGATTTTTGATGATCTAATGTTGTTTTCAGACTTTCACAGATTACTTTCACTTTCTATTCAGTCTCTCTAATCAAATCAACCCCGTGTATCTTGTTTTCACTGAGCTCAGTCCAATACAATGGTGTACGACATTTACAGCCGTACAAAGCCTTGTAAGGTGCCATTTTGATACTCGATTGAAAGTTATTATTGTACGCAAATTCAATCAGAGATAAGTATCGTTCCCACGTACCTTCGAACTCAAGAATGCAACATTTCAACATATCCTCAAGTATCTGAATGATTCATTCAGACTGACCATCTGTTTGTGGATGGAAAGCAGTGCTGAAATGTAATTTTGTACCTAAGGCATCTTGCAGTTTCTTCCAAAATCATGATGTAAATCTCAGATCTCTATCTGAAACAATTGAAATAGGCACACCATGTAATCGCACAATCTAAGAAACATACAATTCAGCTAGCTTATCGAGCGAATAATCTATACGAACTGGAATAAAGTGATTTGATTTAGTCTATCTATCCATAATAACCCAGATTGCATATTTCTTGCTCAGTGTCAACGGTTAACTGGATACAAAATCCATTGTGACTCTGTCCCATTTCCACTCAGGTATCATGATTGGCTAAAGCAATCCAGAAGGTACCTAATGCTCAGCTTTTACTTGTTGATAGACTAAACATTTCAAAACAAAGTCAGAAATGTCTCGTTTCATACCATGCCACCAGTAAAGCTGTTTCAGATCATTATACATCTTTGTACTACCGGGGTGAACAAATAACCGATTGCTGTGAGCTTCGTCTAAAATCATCTGAATCAACTCTGAATTTTTCAGGACACATATTCTATTTCTGAACCTCAAACAACCCTCAGCATCAACTCGAAACTCGAATTCAACATTCGATTCACATTGAGCTCACTTTGCTAACAAACCATCATCAACTTTTTGAGCATTACAAATTTGTTGAACAAATAACGATCTCACTTTTAATTCATCTACTATCGAACTATCATCAGACATAACCATATGCGCATTTATTACACGCAAAGCAAACAGTGATTTTCGGCTTAGAGCATCAGCAACAACATTAGCCTTTCCCGGATGGTAGTCAATCACAAGTTCGTAGTCTTTTAGCAATTCTAACCATCGACATTGTCTCAAATTCAGATCTTTCTGAGGCATCAAGTATTTTAGACTCTTGTGATCAGAATAAACATGACATTTCTCACCGAACAGATAGTGACACCATATTTTCAATGCAAACACAATAACTGCCAATTCTAGATCATGTGTCGGATAGTTCTTTTCATGTGGCTTTAACTGTCTCGAGGCATAAGCTATAACTTTGCCTTTCTGCATCAAAACACAACAGAACCTATTTAAAGATGTATCACTATAAATAACAAATTCTTTACCTGATTCTGGCTGAATTAGCACTAGAGCTTTGGTCAAAAGGGCTTTCAACTGATCAAAACTTTTTTGGCACTTTTCTGACCACTCGAACTTAACATCTTTTTAAAGTATCTTTGTCATCAAGGTTGCAATCATAGAGAAACCTTTCACAAACCGTCTATAATAACTAGCTAGTCCCAGAAAACTTTGAGCTTTAGAAACATTTCTCGGAGGTTTCTAATTAAGTATAGCCGAAATCTTACTCGAATCAACCTGAATACCCGATGCTGATACAACATGGCCTAGAAAACTGACTTCTCGTAACTAGAACTCACATTTACTGAACTTCGTAAACAACTGTTTATCTCGCAAAGTCTGTAACACAAGTCTCAGATGTTCGGCATGGTCAGTTTCATCATGGGAGTAGATCAAAATGTCATCTATGAAAACAACCACAAACCGATCCAAATACTGTCTGAAGATCCGATTCATTAAATCCATGAAAACAGAAGGTGCATTAGTAAGTCCGAAAGGCATAACCAATAACTCATAATGTCCATACCTTGTTCGGAAAGCAGTCTTTGGCACATCAGAGTCTCTAACTCGCAACTGATAGTAGCCTGATCTCGAATTTATCTTTGAAAACACTGTAGCCCCTTTCAGCTGATCGAACAGGTCGTCAATCCGTGGCAATGAATACTTATTCTTTATAGTTACCTTATTGAGTTGTCTATAGTCAATACACATTCTCATAGTTCCGTCTTTCTTTTTCACAAATTGAGGGTGTTTCGTAATTTTACAAATCGAGAGTATTTCGATAATTTTACAAATCAAGGGTATTTCAGTAATTTTACAAATCAAGGGTATTTTGGAAATTTTACAAATCGAGGGTGTTTCGATAATTTTACAAATTGAGAGTGTGTCGGTAATTTTACAAATCAAGGGTGTTTCGATAATTTCACGAATCGTGGGTATTTCAATAATTTTACAAATCGAGGGTATTTTAGTAATTTCACAATTGAGGGTATTTTTGTAATTTTACAAATCGAGGGTATTTCTATAATTTTACAAATCGAGGGTGTTTTGGTAATTTCACAAATTAGGGGTATTTCGATAATTTTACAGATCGAGGGTATTTCGGTAATTTTACAATCGAGGGTATTTTGATGATTTTACAAATCGGGGGTATTTCGGTAATTTTACAAATCGAGGGCATTTCAGTAATTTCTCTTTATCATGAGTTTATTACTTACCTTGGCCTGTTAACAAGTCCTTGTTGGCTAAAGTGAACAGATATTATGCATCGTGTAGGATTCCAGAGAAGAGAAGGTGAGTTATTGAGATCGCTTAAGTACCAAGCTCTCCCTAGATCCAATCCTAAACACGTATATACCCATTGCCACACCTTAACCTTATGACTCGTCCATGGTCGCGATTAATTAATTATTTAAGTTTTATGTCTGCTTGAGTAGTTACCAAAAACTAGGTCCACAACCCTTTTACTAAACACTAACAGATCCACACTATTCATTTGGCCCTTTTAGGCCCAATCTCGTTCACGTGGCCTATCAGGCCCAATCACATTCATATGGCCCATCAGGTCCAACTACTTCCCATCTAACAATTAGATTTACACAATCGGGCCCACGGGCCCATTTAGCCTATCGAGGCCCAGAACAGCCCCAGCACACGAGAACGTTCGTGGCGGCTTTCAGCTTTTTTCGATTTCTAACAAAGAAGAGTGTGAATACACACTTGTTTATGAGAACGCGCTGAAGTCCACAATTACCAACCTTGGCACATCCTACATTGTGTCTTAATCACCTTTTTCTTTTTCACCAACTCATCTGGTTTGTTCTATTTAAAGCCAGCTTCTCACCAATTCCCATGTTAGCTTCCCAATGTGGGATTACTTTCAACCATTAGGAAAATTCCTTATTTTCTTATGACCACCTCAACCACAGAGTTCCAGTCCAACTCCACCTCCTACACAGCTCAAACAGTAAAATAAATGCTCCATTGCGCATCCCAAGACTTGAACCTTAGACCTCACAGTTACACAACACGCCACCTTGCCACTCCACGACAGGCTCTTTCCGTGTCATATTTTATCTTTAATTAAATATAAGGTCTATAGGCCAAAGTCCAGGTTCCTTTAAAAGAAAACCAAAATAAATTGCAAGAGCCAATACTTGAACGTAGGCTCCCTTGCAACCTTAATGACGCCATAACCACTAGGTCACAAGCTTCCTTATGTCATTTATTTAAAACAATAATTTAAAAGGCCTTCATCCAAGCACCCAGGGTTTTATTCACTTATTACCAAAATTTTTGCTAAAGCCTAGGTTTGAACCCAAGATTTCTCCAACACTTCTCAGGGACATTAACTACTAAAGCAGACATTTAATTCTGTCATTTCCTTGTACAATTAAATGCTTATATACAACCTCATTACAGACTCATACTAAAGGCCTAATACTTCTAGGCCCAAATTCAGAGCGTTACATCGGGGGAGTTCTCAGTCAAAAGTGTCTATAAATTATTACAGAGAGGTATTCTCTATCTTATTAATTCTCAAATACAGACTAAAATACAAGTCTTTTACAAAAAGCTGTGGGCATTACAACTCCCCTTTAAAATCAAAATCACAATGTGGAAATTTTCTTGGAATTTTATTCCCACTTTTGTTAATATAAAGTCAAGACTAGTGGCTACAGATGAGCTTTGTCCCAATTGTCATAGCGATGCTATAATAACCCGTTTTGAGTGAAATTAGAAAAGTGGTTTTAGGACCACAAATCCGACGAGTAAATTTTTATTTTTTTATTTTAATGTTTATGGAATTTTAATAAGTTCATATAAAAATTTTGTTAAGAAATTTTGACGTTTGCATGTTTAATTACGTAAAAATGACTAAATCGTAAAAGGTGCAAAAGTAGAGTTCTATTAGTTAAAAGGGTTAAATGACTATAAAACTTTAAAGTGAAAGGACTTAGATTGTAATTAAACCATTTGAGTGGTTAGTGGATATTCATGGCAAGGTTTATTTGAAATTTTGAATTTTTTAAAGGTTAAAAAGGTAAATGAGTAAATAAGGGTAAATTAAATAAAAAAATATTTTCCCATTTTGATTCATCTTCTTCCACTGAAATTGAAGGGAGAAGAAACTATTTTTAGGCTTCCTGATTTTGGCAAGCTTGGGTGGTGCATGTAAGTGATTTTTGAGCTTGTTTTGAATGATTTTTATGTTTCTAGTATCGTTGTAGCTTAATCTAGCAAGCCTGAGGTAATTTACAAAACTTTTAAAAATTTAGGGTTTCCCTATGAATGTTCTTACATGATTCTTGATGTTTTATGAAAGATTATGAGTCTTTGTTATAAATAAACAAGTTTTGTAAAGTAATTTTTGATGAAATTGTCATTTAGGGACTTATTTGTAAAAGTAGTAAAAGTACATGGTAAAATTTTGAAATGATGATTTGTATGGATTGATATACGTCCTTAGAGAAATCGACTAGCTTGAGAAAATGATGAAAAAGCTTAGATTTCAATTTATGAACATAAGGACTAAATTGTGAAAAAGTTAAAATATTAGGGGTAAAATTTTAATTTTTTTTAAAAATACGAAATTAGGACTGAATTGAATAATAGAAGTATTAAATAGATTGAATTTGTCTATTCAGATCAAGATAGACCTCATACGAATTTAGATTAGGGAAAAGCTAAAGCTTTGGATTAGTTGATTTTGTTCTTATGCTCTAGTTGTTGAGGTAAGTTCGTATGAATAAGTATCATTTTTTAATGCTATTTCGATTATATGTTATTATGTTAATTGTCATATAATTGAATGATGAATATCCAGCTATGCCATGACTATTATCGAGTCCCATTTGAACCTTAGGAATTCGTAGGATACAAATGACATGTCATTAGGGTTTTCATGTTTCGAGTGCTAGTTTTGAATGTCCTTCCAATGGATGAGGTCCTACATTTGTTGCAGATACTTCACAGCTCGTGTGAGAAGCATCGTATAGCTTACATTCTGACCCACAGCTCGTGTGAGTAGGCCCATTTCACAGCTCATGTGAGCAACGATGTAAAGGAAAGGTTACAGTTATATGTTTAGCACACTCCATATGAGCTTTCTTAAGTATTCGATTATATTCTAAACAGCTCAACGGACATGAAAAAGAAAGGAACAATAAGTGTTCAAATAAACTATATCATGTATTTATGAAAAGGATTGAAATGGTAAGTTCCTAAATGGAAGTATGTTTATGTTCATGAAAATGAAGAATGAATCAAATTATGTATGTTTCCATGGAACTGAATTACACATATGTTAAATTCAATTGAATTATGTATGAATGCACTAATTTGTGTATTGATGATGGTGCTTAGACTTGTGCCAAGCTTGTGGTTGGATTACATTATGCTTACACTTATGTTATTTAGATGAAATGGTAAATTATGTTTCATAATTTACGAACTTACTAGGCATTATGTGCTTACGTAGTTTTCTTTCTTATGTTTTATAGATAACCAGAAGCTCGATCGGTTTGGAAGCTCGTCAGAGATCTATCACACTATCTAGCATAAATATCAATAGTTTTTTATGTTTTGGCTAAGGTTATAATGGTGGAATGTATAGGTGGACTTGTTATGATAATTAGTTGAAAGTTAGTTGATAAGTTTGGCACATATAAGTTATTTTAGTTGGTATACTTTTGGTACTTTTGGTGCCTTATTAGTATGTGTTAATGTGGCAATGATTTGATGCATATTTGAATGGCCAAAATGGTATGTGATAAGTTAAATTCAATATGGTCAAGATATGGTAAGTTTTGGAATTGGTATTGAATTATGTGTGTATGTTTGAAAAGTTGGTAAAGTGCATATATTTAGGTAATTTTGTATGTTTGCATTTGAGGTTCCTTATATGGAATATTGGTTGAATGAATTTGGACTATTGGATTTGCCATTTCATGTTGGTTTTGGTCATGTTTTGATGCTTTGATTTGTAAAAGCCCATTTTTTAGTGAAATCGGAACAATGGTTTCAGGACCACAAATTCAATCCTAAAATAAAATTTATTTTTATTTTATTACATGGTCCGTAATATGTTAGGAATGTCATGTGAAAATTTTGATAATAAAATTTTATCGATTTAGTGCTTAATTACGAGATGGACTAAATCCCATAAAATGCAAAAGTTGAATTCTAGTAGCTAGAAGGATTCAATAGCTATGGAATTCAAAACTTGAGGTCCTTATATGATAATTAGGCTATTAAAGAAAAGATGTAGATATTTTGGTGACCCATCCATGGAAATTTAAAAAAGGGCAAGGACTAAATTGAAATTTGAAATAATTTAATTAATTAAAAAGATGATAAAATATATCATCTTATTTTTTTCTCATCTTGTTCCCCAAAAATACATGGAAACCCTAGGAGCGAGAGAAGAAACTTTCATGGCTTAATTGGGTAAGTTTCCTTGTCCCATTTTCAGTAATTCTGATGTTTTTGAAAGCAGAATGATTTAATCTATCTATTTGGAGGATCAATTTGAAGAGTTATCAAAGTATGAAAATTAGGTCAGGGATGTATATGCTGAAAATTTGAAATTTATGGTAAAAAATGAATAGATAAACAACTTTTACAAAGTGATTTTTGATGAAAACATGATTTAGGGACTAAAATGTAAAGTTGTGAAAATTGATGAAAAATTCTAAAATTTATGGAAAATAAGTTCTGTAAATTTTATGTTGAAATTTCGGTTAGGCTTAGAATAGGGAGTAAATTGCATAAATTTCATTTTCCAAGCTTAGGGACGAAATTGGAATTTATGGAAAAGTTAGGGGCAAAATGGTAATTTTTCCTAGGATGTAAATTGAGTCCAAATGACTATTAAATGTGTGAAATGGATGATTAAAGTTATTAATATAGATCCAGACAACACAAATTCGAGGTTAGATGAGGAAAAGAAAAGGTTTCGGTTTAGTAGATTTTATATGCGAACCAGTGTCGAGGTAAGTTCGTATAACTTAATCGAGCATGTAAATATGTTAACTTGAATGTTATGATTGTATGCAATATGATTTACATTTATGTGAATATTATTAATGTGTGAATGATTGCATGTTTGGAAATGTTGGAAAAAGGGTAAAGTCTCTTTTGAATATTGAATTCCGATGAATATATATGCTTTCCCGAAGTGAATGAGGTCCTACATTTGTTGCCGTCGGGATTTAGCTCGGGTGAGTAATCCTAATGACCTCATTATAGAAAGGATTTAGCCCAGAGGGGTAATCCTGATATAATCCCTGTCGAGCATATGTTACAATTAGGGTTTAGCTTGGACTGATAATCCTAATTGAGCCCTTCTGAGCATACGTTACATAAAGGATTTAGCATGGACTAGCAATCTCGCAATACGATATATGGCTCGAAAGTGTGTTCTTTGATTAAATGCCCTAAAGGGTACTCTTGAATAAAAATTGATGGGTTATTGAATTGTACACCTTGAATGTACTACTTGAATATCCATCGGAATTTCAATAATTCAATGAACACAACTCTTGGCATGATGAGAAAACTATGAGATGAAATGATAATGTCTTGAAAGAATATTGCATGATAAGCTCATCTATGTAATATTGCATGATAAGCTCATCTATGTTTACTTGATGTATGTGAAAATTTTGTGACTAACATGTTTGATTGAGTGCATGTGTTTAGGCAATTTTGCCAAGTTGATGGAAAACATGATGTTGTATGCTTAGATTTAATAAATGAGATTGGTAAGTTTACTTTCTGTTATATGAAATGACTAAGCATGTAATGCTTACTCTATTTTATTTTCCCCTGTTTTATAGTGCTCGGAAGCTTACGAAGGTTAGAGATCATTAAAGCATCGTCACACTATCCACTAGCTTATTTTGGGTATATATAGTAAAATCATTTTGGTATAATGGCATGTATAGGCTAACTTGGCCATAGTTAGCTTAAATATGTGGTTTGTAATCTAGCCATTGAGTAATGGTTGTTTTTGATATACTTGTAATGTCATACTATGGTAGCTACATACATGTTAAATGGTTGTTCCAAATTATGCATAACATATGGAATATACGAAGGTAATATTATAAACATGTATGCACATAAAGATATGCCATGTTGAATGATAAAGTTTGTTTAATTTGAATGCTTGAAATGGTTGGTATTTGGATGTAAGTTTTAGTGCAGGTCATTGGTATGACTTTGGGTAAGAAATAAAGCTAGAAATGGTTTCATTTTGTCCACATGAGCGTGTGTCCAGACCGTGTATGACACACGGCTTGGTACATGGGCGTATGGTTAGGCTGTATGTCCCCTGCACCTTAAATTTTGAGAAATAGAATGCTCAAAATTGAGCACACGAGCAGAGACACGGGCGTATTCTCAATCGTGTGTGCTACATGACCTAGAACACGGGCGTGTATCTTGGCCGTGTGAAACCTGCACCTAAATTTGAAAAATAAAACTAACTACACGACCTAGCACACGGGGGTGTGGCATGGCCGTGTGCACAAGTCAGATAGTTACACGGGGTCGAACACGGCCTGCAGCACGGTTGCGTCCCAAGGTCACACGGGCATGTCCCTTGGACCACACAGGCGTGTGAGTCCTGTAACTTAGAAATTTTTTGAAATGTCACAAAAAAGTGCTAGAGTTTTCGATTAAGTCCCGACTTGATTCTAATGCTCGTATTGGGCCCCAAGGGTCCATTTAAGGGATGATATGAATAATCTTGATTAATGAATAGTAATTTACGTGAATTACCTGAAAAATGTTCTAAAAGTTTTGGTAATGCTCCGTAACCCTATTCCAGAAATGGATACGGGTTAAGGGGTGTTATATGATTTGGTGATTTAAAGGCCTTTAGATGGTTGCTTGAATTGGTGATGGAAATGGCTTGTTTTTGGGAAATTTCATGTCCACAAGGCCTGAGACACGGGCGTGTGACTCAGCCATGTGTTACACACGGCCAGGCAACACGACCGTGTGTCCTCTGTAGGTTTTAATGTATGTAAGTCAAGCTGTTACACGGCCTGACACATGGGCATGTGTGGCTATTTCAATAATTACACAGCCTGGCACACGGGCGTATGACTTTGCCATGTGACACAACTCAGAGAGTTACACGGGTAAGGACATGGGCTGGGACACGACCATGTGTCCCTATTTCGATTATTACATGGCTTGAGACATGGGTGTGTTTCTCAGCCATGTAAGGCACATGGCCTAGCCACACAGCCATGTGACCCCTACAGTCCAAATTTTTTAACTTTTTCATGAAATTTCCAATTGTTTCCAATTTGGTCCTGAATTGATTCTAATGTATTTTTAGGGCCTCGAGGGCTTGATTTAGAGACAAATTGTATGTGCGTGAATGAATTATATCATGTTGATGTCTATGTATAAAATGTATGTTTAATGTTTAGTTTGTTCAGCAATGCTCCGGAACCCTATTTCGACGACGAATAAGGGTTAGGGTGTTTTAGATGCAGAGAGTACTGATCACATCCTTAGGGAGTGTCTAGCATCAAATGAGACCTCGGTTAATTTAAACTTGTCATGGATACTTTCAAATTCAGTACGGAATAGTTGGGAATGGCTAACCTGGGTCTTTAGGCATAGTACCAGTGAGCAATGTAGGTTGTTTTGTTGTGGAGTGTGGGCAACATGGACAAACAAAAACAAGTTAGTGTAGGAGAGGAAGAAATTATCTAGAAAGGAAATTGCTGAATAGGTTTTGGATTACATTAGGGAGTTGGATGGGATGGAGGGAAAGAAGATTACTAGACAATTGACCCATATCACTTGGAATCCCTCACTTGGAGCCAGTATGATGATAAACTTCGATGCAACTTTTAATGGTAACAACGCTATATCTGCATCGGGGGTTGTGGTCAGAAATGCGCTAGAGGAGGTTGTGACCTCGAAAGAAATTAATCATAAGTCTGTCCTAATGCCATTCGCAGCAGAGGCGCATGCATGTCTCTAAAGCATTTTATTAGGGGTCCAATTGGGTTTTGACTTGGTGACGGTGGAGGGCGACTCATTGACAATGATTAAGAAAAGTAAGTGTAATAGACCAGACAAATCAATGATAGGTACGATTATTAGAGATATCCAATAGTGTAAGAGGCTTTTTCACAGAATAGATTTCCAATATGTCCCAAAAACAGCAAATCATCTCACACATTTGATTGCAACGGAGAGTATGAGGAGGGGAGAGGAAGCTTTCTGTGAAGGAGATGTCCCCGGATTCGTTAAGAAAGCGTTGGATCGAAGGAGACCAAGGGCATTAGATTGATGGTTTTGGCCTCTCTGACCTTGTTTAGGAAGAAGAATGGGCATGAGCAAGGAAGATTTTTTTTTTGGAAACCCATCTTTGGTGAGTGCAACCGAAAGTTTTGAGGGATAAGGATGATTACTTTTCAGGTGGTTGCCAGTTATATCTAACCAGGTTTGTTTACTTTTTGTTTTGGGTTTGTTTTCTTTTTTGTTTTATTGGATTTAAGATTACTTTTCTTGTTATTTAGGCTGGTACTTATGTTTTAGTTTGTTTTCTATTTTTGTATTGGTCTCTTTTATAATAAAAGTCGAATCTAGAATTATTAAAAAAATATATGTTAGTTGTTTATTTAAAAATGCATAAAAATTTATTTCAGAAAAGTAATCCAAAACATAAATATTTGTAATGTAATAAAGTGATTATAATTAAATATTATAAAAAAGATAAATTTAATATTTTTTAAAAATAATTTTAAACTTTTAATCCAGTTAATTGAAAGGTAAAAAATGTAACACTCCATATTTGATCTCATATCTGGGTCTAAGTTATAAGATGTCAAATTTGTTGTCGGAGCAACCATGATCAATTACATTTCAAATTTATAGTTAATACACATTATTAATATTTAAGACATCATTACGATATGTCATATACGAGTCTTATTTGAGCTTACGAAAGGTCTTTAGATGACCTGAGGTTGAATACGGACCAAGTTATAAAAATTTTAAAATATCGAGTTGGTGCTATAACTTTGGGGGTTCTAGATTGCGACACAACTCACTGTCGAATTCTCGTCGTGATGTGACCATTTTTTTCCCGAAAGGTATAATTGGTACCAATATATAACGCCTAAAAACAATTTCATATTTCAATTTAGCCATTTCAGATAACAATTCCATTTCTATACACTTGGTTTTAGTCTTAAGCACCATAAATTACAAAAATTATCATTTCAACTCATATAAATCGATTCGCATGATCTTTCACATGCTATCCATTCGCATTTCGCATATAACACTTGTAATACCAAATAATATCAAAACAAGACATATAACATTACAAACATAGTGAATATAGGAAACATATGTATTCATGAGTCACTCTTTATAACTACAACTGAAGCATCATAAAATCGTATCGATTCTTGCCAGATCATCAAATTTTCATTTCCTTTCACTAAGGTACTTAGCTAAACCATAGCAGTTACAATTAAAACCCTTTACAACATAACATATCAAGCTCATCTTTCGTTAACCGATTTCAAAATTCAATTTAATGTTTCACTTAATGCAATCTTAGTAAAAATAGACTTGGACACACGAGTTAACGACACTAAACCTAGATAGCTCATATGGGCATAACTGCACACTAAAGCACCAAAGTGCTAAGCCTGTAGGCAATAAATGCATATAAATATGTAAATACATTCTTCCATTGCACTAAGGTCTTCGAAGATACAATGAATATTCGATGATTCACAACAAATATTAGATCCAGAATGACATATCATATCTCTACATTGTCAACAAACCTGTACAGAAATGCATATATGACCCTATGGGCATGCCAACTATATCATAGTCCCATTGTTGGATCTAGTGCTATGAGTGTAGTATATTTGTTTGTAAACTTGTATTTTTTTAAAACAGATTGGTTAGCAAAACAATTCATGGATTACATTAATATACTTTGTATAATTTTCCTTATGTGGTTTTTGTACGCAAAGAAAAATAGAAGCAAATATTGACTTACTGGTTGTTTGATGTTTAAACTAATACTAAGCAGAATTACGTGATCAGATCATAATATTGAAAGGCAACTTATCTTAGTAGAAAAACCTAAACATATCCTTAGTCTAATTAGAAATGAGCAAACCAATTGAAAGACTAATATATCATCTATCAAGTCTAATTGGGGAGATGCTTTTTCTTGGGCATCAGAGTGGATGACTCCTAGAAGATAGAGACATAGATGAGACTAACTAGATTGACAGTACATCAAACTAGACCCAAGAAGAATAGATCCTAAATTTGTTATAGATTTATTCACTTGTGACGTTCATAATGTGGCATACCTAAATCCTGAGTGGATGAAGGATTATGTATGTGTGACTCCTATACTTTGATGTAAATAACAGTTTGAGTTCAAATAGATAAGGAACCGAAAGCTGGTGCATTGGGTATACAACTTGTGTCGTATGTAGTGTCATTCCCAATAGTGGAATTCATAGCCTGAGACATGGGTAAATGATATCCTTGTTCGAAAATTGGATTTGGAAAATGCAACGGAAAATAAATTTAGGGAAAAACCAGAGTTCAATTTTTTTCCAAAACAATAACTTGGTTGTGATATCTAAAGTAATTTTTTTTCCAAAACAACAACCAGTGGAGTAATTTCACAATTTCTCTAAACTTTTGGGCCAAATTATACATAAGAAAAATATCTCTAGAATTTTTTTTGATATAATTTCTTTAGAGAATTTTATCTTTACAACTTTCTCTTGAATTCAAGTGTGTGAAAAATAATGACTTAAGGCTTTCTTTATATATGAAGAGTTTAGAGAATTCAACTATAATTAAACTTAATCACTTTAATATTAAATTAATATAATATTTATCAAGATAAATATTAGATTAAATTTAATATATTAAATCTTTTAAAATAATATTATTTTTGGAATAGTTAATTTGAAATCAAATTCTTTGGTAGAGTCTCAGTAGAAGTGTAATTCTTCCACTGCTCAACCACCAAAGACCTACCACCGCCGACCATTTTTTAGCCACCAGAATGTCGCCGTTGAAGCCGTCGATACTCCGAGCTAGTTTAGTTTTTGTCGGTTTAGTTGGGACCAGTGATGGCCTGACCGGTCCGATCAACCATCGATTGGACCGTCAGCCCAGTTTCACATACCAGAACCGGTTCGACCAATTTTTGGGCCTTGGTCTTGGTTTTGGGCTCCCAGGTCCAATTTACGATCAAAATTTATTTGATTAATTTAATTTTACCTCGTCAAAATTAATTTCCCAAAAATCACCTAGATTTTCCAAATTAAATTTTCAAGAAAATCTTTTAATCAAATTCTCTAGTTGAACAATTCTTATGATCACCCAATTTAGTTCCATATTGAATAAATCAACTCAATTATATTATTTCCAAAGTTGTAGAATTTTCTTCTAATTCAAATGCAGTCAGATCGAGCTTTTGTTGAGTTAGCAGAGGGACTGATTGAAAATATATAATTAGCCTCTAGTAAGTGCAATTATGTCCAGAAGCATCGTTCCGGTAATTCGCAATTACTTAATCATGGAGTTGGTCCACAAGAAGTACATTGACGGAAAACTTCCTATTGTATACTCTTTATGAAAGCAATTCATCTAACTTCTTTGTCCAATGACCTTATCACGTGTGTGTTACCCTCATATGATGTCCTTGATTCCTTTGAGTTAAATTGTTCACTCAATACAATCCTATTTTATCTCATTGTCACTATTGTGTCTTATTAATGATTAATATGATCACTGTGAACAAATGACAGTAATAAATTGGTCGTTCGAGAACAAGCAATCCATATTTATCAATCCACACAATGCCAAGGAGAGGATATCATTAACTCTTTAATTGAGCTATGAATTCTACTATTGCTAGTAAAGTCATCCCATACACAAGTCACGTACCCAACATACCGGTATTGGCTCGATCATCTTTAGAGCATAAACCTCCACTTATATCAATGCACATAAGTTACGTACGCATGGTTTGTGACTAACTCGGGATTTAGGTAAATCACACCATAAATGTCACAAGTGAATTAATTCACAAACGGATTCAAAATTAATTCATCTTGGGTCCAGTCCAATGTATCATTCTGCTGATGAATATATATATGTCTATACCTGTGGAGTTAACTTATCCGATAGTCAAGACTAACCATCTCCTCAATTGGAATTGTGGACAACATAATAATCCTTCTTAGTATTTGAATCAAATGCTCATTTTAATTCTTTTATGAGATTACAGACTCATTTAGATCATCCACTGAAGTAAGTTATCTTTCTCGCAATGTAAATGTTCTCACAATACCACTTATCATCAATTTGGACTTAGACAATCAATTAGCTAATATTTGTTTATAACAATTTCGCTACGCATGCAAAATATGAAAAATAGATATACAAAAGTCATAACAATGAGATGTGAAATTTATTTATTCATCGTTCAAATACATAGAAAACAATTACATGTTTACTAAATATAGACACACTTCCCAACAATCCTCTCATTGGTATTACATTGTTGATGAAAAGTAAACGTGGTCATGAGTCATTCGTCTTTGATATGAATGACTTGAATTATTATTTGATAGTAACTGAATTTTCAAGAATGAAGATGCAATGGTTGTCACGAGATAAAATATGATTATACTAGGAGAATAAATTTATCCCAAAGAGATTAAGGTGTTGGATCTGGTGCCCTAAGTGTAGTATTTTCGTCAATGTACATTTGTAATTTTTTTGAACAGATTGGTTAATAAAATTATTCATGAATTACATTAATACTTTGTATAATGTCCTTTTATGGTTTATGCACGCAAAGCAAATTGGAAGCAAATGTTACTCATTGGTTGTCTAATGTTTAAACTAATACTAAGCGATATTACGTGATAGTATCATAATACAAAAAGACAACTTGTATTAGTAGATGAACTTAAACATGTCCTTAGTCTAATCGAGAATAAACAAACCAATTGATAGACTAATTATGGAGATATTTTGTCTTGGGAATCGGAACAGATGACTCCCAAAGTTTAGAGACATAGATATGACTGTATGGACTGACAGTACAACAGACAAGACCCAAGAATAATAGATCTTAAATCTGTTTATGGACTTATTCACTCGTGACGGTCATATTGTGGCATACCTAAATCTTAAGTGGATAACGAACTATGTATGCGTGACTTGTACACTTTGATGTAAGTAAAAGGCTGAGTTCGAATAGATAAGGAACTAAAAGCTGGTGCATTAGGTGTAGAACTTCTGCAGTATGTAGCGTAATTCACAATAGTGGGATTCATAGCTCGATACATGGGAAAATGATATCCTCTCATTGGCATTACATTGTTGATGAAAAGTAAATGTGGCCACGGGTCATTTGTCTTTGTGATGAATGATTTTATTACTATTTGATAGTCATTGACCTTTCATGAAGGAAGATGTAATGATTATTATGAGATAAAATAAGATCATATTGGGAGAACGAATATTATCCCAAAGAAATTAAGGATATCTTATGAGGGCAATACACTTATGACAATGTCATTGGACGAGCACTAATCGAATTGCTTTCATAATGCCATGTTGTTGGGGAGAGCTCAGTCACGATACTATAGTATAATGACTTCATGACTAAATGAGTTTATAATTAATAGGCGAAAAGCTAGAATTTTATTATAAATCATTTGAGCCTCAATTGCATAGGTCTAATTGGTCCCTTCGTTAGCTTATTGAAACTAGAAAGGAATTGTGTGTTGAATCAAATGAACATAATGAATAGAAATGGAGAAATGAAAAATATTCAGGAAATGATTATAGTTTTCTCCAAAATGAAAATGAAAATGAAAATGAAAATGGAGAAAATGGAATCATTTGGAAATGAATGTGATTTTCTTAAAATGGAAATGAAAATGAGAAATGAATTCAGTTAGAAGTGAACAAGAATTTCTCAAAAATGATAGGAAGATTTATTTTATGTTTTTGAGCCATTTTTAAAGCCTCAAAATGAAAATAAACTGTACGACCATAGTGGAAAAGTTGAATGGTGAAATGTTAAATATATTTTTTATGAAATTTTATCAGGGGTAAAATTGTCATAATGTTACTGGGGTAAAATTGAGATGAGAAAATTATTTAATTAGATATAAGTATTGAAGTTTATTTTGGGAAATAGAAAAACAGAATCACGTTGGATCAAATTATAAAGTATTGGTTTGAAAAGTCTGGTAATTGGAATTGATGTGTGAGAGGCCCAAAATCCCCTCAAAGAATATGAAGGGGCGACAACCCTAATAGGAATACTAAGGGTATGCTGCCCACCCTAATCCTACTCGAAGTAGGAAGCATTTTACCATTTGAAATAAACTTCTCTAATTCAACAAGGGTTCTACCTTCTCTCCCTATAAATAGATGGCATCGGTAGGGCTATTTACACAACTGTCAGATATTTTTCGTTATGCTAGAAAACCGTTTTTAGACTGGATCTTTTCCAGTAATTGGTATAGGATCTATAGTTGTGCTATGTTTATAGTGTAAACTAGTTCATGACAGAATGTGCAAGTATACACAGTTGTAACACAATAATTTTGAGTTATAGGTGTCAAATTAAGTTAAGTAACTAAATGCAAGTTAAAATTAAATGCAAATGAAATGCAATGTGATTATTCAGCAGTAATTTTCACGAGTTAACAACAATAACATGAATAGGCTAGAATAATTACAACATTTGACTTAATTCATTTTTCATAATGCTTAACAATGTTTCGGAAAAATTCCATGGCAACTCAATCGTTCATTAACTTTCAAAACCTTATACTTAGAAAAACATGTATATTTCTATGTCCATATTTAACTAAGAATTCCTTAGAAGTTAGAATTTATATGAAGTGACAGGGATGGATCAGGATTGAAACAATTTAATCACACAAACCTAAATTTATGCAAGGTAATAGAGCTCTCTTGAGTTATTACAAACCTTTAATTTAATCGGATCATGATCTAAATTAAGTAAGCACCTTCCAATTATCGTTTTCTATTAATTGTCATTTTGTCAGGATTGATCAACTAATTGTAATGCATTGAAACATGTTTTAATGCATGAAATACATAAATGGTTTTAATTGAAAGCATGAACAACTGAGGCACAGAACATTATAAACATGAATCAAATGAACTTCATCAAATTAATGCAATCATTCTAGCTGAAACAAAATTAAGCCATCATTGTCAATGGAAAAACATCAAAATAGTTTGCGAACATGTTGAATAACTAAGAACAAAATTAAAGAATAGGAAAGAAGAAACTCTTGATGATTTTGGTGGTTCTCTGAAGACCAATCGTGGTGGCTTCCTCTAGTTCTTGTGATTTCTCCTTTGCAAAATGCTCCTCAAGGTGGTGGGCCAAGAGTGGTTTTCCTCAAGGGAAAATGCTAGCTAAAGGAAATGAGGAGGCTTATGCGTGGAAGGGAGAAGAGAAATGTTATGAATGAAAGAAGAATGAAATGTAAATTGAAGGATGTGTGGGGTGATTGAAATGGGAAATGAAGGGTGGTATTTATAGTAGAGGAGTGGCATGGGTGTTTGCTAAAAATAGCTTAGAGATCCTTTGGATTGCTCCCTTACTTGGTCAGCCATGAAATGTAAGATGAGAGGTTAGTGGTTTATTTGATTTGATGACCGATTCTCCCTTGATTCATGGCATGGGTTGGATTTCACAAGTGTGAAGGCCTTTAATTTAATTATCCCTTAGCTAGTGTGGGCTGCTTTCATGCCTTTGCCGAATTTGGGCCATTCTCCCCTTTATTGGACGATTTTGACAACCCAATTGAGAGCAAACTTCATTCTTTTCAGCAACCATCTTCCAACTTAGGTTGAATTGAATTTATGAGTCTAATTGGTGAGCTTTCCGTCCACATGAAGTAGCAATTAACTTTTGTTCATGTGTGATATTGTTGACTCCCACATGAATTAATTTAATGGTCCAACTACAGCAAATTGAGTAAAAATTAGCATGAAGCATAAAATAGAAAAATTATGTAAAATTAATACTAACTTGTATAAAATTATAAAATTTACTCAATTTATGTCTAATGTCTTAATATGAATTAAAATGACTCAATTGGCTACCCATATGCTCAGAATTTGCATAAATTATAAGTAAAAAGGTGCTAAATAAATCTATATGATTTAAACGTATCATAAACTGAAACCAAAATTCTCTCTTCTTCATGTATGATTATATTTGATAAGATGTGGTATTATTGTAATTGTATGCATGTTTAGGGGATGTATGTGAATGAATGTATGATATTATTTTATTATTATTGATGATAAAGTAATTTTGCCAAAGTTGTGATTACTAGAAATTTAATTGTAATTTATTATTATCTTGGGCATATATATTTTAGATTGTGGACTATCATCTCCACCCAGAGTTTTTATTTTACTATTTATTTAGAATAAAATAAGTGAGCCGGAAATGGACATTGGAATTTTGTAATGTAATTTTTCGGTAAAACTTGAAAAATCAAGACACATCCAAACCGATTGACATATCACAGACCTGACCTAACCAAACCGGGCGATGGTCGACGATGACTACTGGTAGTTCGACGGTGGTCCGATGGCCAGGTCTGGCAGCAACATGAAAACGGCTAAAGAAATATGGTGATGATAGAAACATGAATCAGTATCACAACAGAAGCCCGTGGCAGCAAAAATGAAGACCTAAATTATGTTTTGGGGTGAATTTTGTAATTTTGCAAGTTTTACTTTTCTAGGATGAAATAATGGAAACTTTGGCTAGTCAGATTCATTTAATTTTAAAAGATAAGAATGATGATAATTATATGACTACGATTGCATGTTTATGCATATATGAGATAAGAATGCCATATAGTTTAGGAAAGAATGCTACATGTACTTGTAATGCATATATTGATAATCAATATATTATTGAAACCAAAAATTATAAAAACTTTGCATTTTTTTTATAAATATTGAGTGAGAGAAGGTCCCTAAATAAGACCTACGACCTCTATCAATGGTCTCTTGTGATGGCAAGGCAAGTGCACTACCCATAGTAGAATTGCTATGTGTGTAACATCCCTTACCCGTACCCGAGACCAGGGACAAGTACGAGGTGTTATTGGAAATATATGCGAGCATAAATGGAAAATACGGGTTATAAAATTTCGTTTCAACTCAAAACAAATCCACTAGCATTGTAGTGTCCTAATTTTGGGCCTAGGAGGCCCTAAACAAACATTGAGAAAGGTTCGGGACCAAAATAAAGATCTGAGGAAAACTTATAGTTTAATACCTCACAAGCTCGTGTTGAGATCATACACACACCTGTGTGCATTGGGACACGCCCGTTTGCATTGGGACACGCCCGTGTGGTCACCTCATATCATTGGTTTTGCACATGCTAGGCTACCCTTTTTGTATTAAAGATTATAGTCTCATTAATCACAATATCGGGTTTGGCTTGTCTTTTAACTCATTGCCAATTGTGATCCTCCTAATTTCAAATGAATTGGTCACATTTATCGTATCTATTCATAATACACCATGTAATCATTTCAACAAGTAAAAATTGCATGATTAGTAGGATAGCAACTTACACCAATACAGGCTATATATCAAGGCCATACACAAAATGAATAGACATAACATTGAAGCCTTTACATTGCTAGCCAAATGACACATATGACAAAATGACCCAAAAATACCTATACATGCCATTGAACAAAATAAAGTATCTATGTACCAAAGCTGGACTAGTTGATAGTGTGTTAACTCTCCATCCGTCTTCCAACCTTTACGAGTCCTCAAGCTCTGAAAGACAGGAAAAAGACAGGGGTAAGCATTTTCATGTTTAGTAAGCTCGAAATAACCGGAAAGTAAACTTGCCAAGCAATTAGCATACATCCATAATAGATAAGGAAACCAAAAAGTATGAAATGGTTCCCTATCACATGCACTCAACCAATGAGTTAGTCACATAACAAAACACCATGTAATTTATTCGTCACATAACAAAACACCATGTAATTTATCTTAGATGAGCTCATCATTCAACATTTCATTTTGTACATGTATTTCATGTTAATCCCGTTGAGTGTCTAGGAAATCTCGATGGCATATCCATTAACCGTTAATTGATAAGGATGATCATTTCAGGTGTGCACTCCCGCGAACCTCACATCTTATGCCAGGAGGCTAAGTCCCTTATTGCGACAAACACCTTTAATGCACATGTATTCTTTAGGAGGCTCAATCATCCAAAGGAACACCCGTCTGGGCTAGATCCTTTTCATAATTGAGATCAGCGAATTACCCGTCTGGGCTAAATCCTTTCTGCAACACATGTAGGATCTCATTACACGTGTAAAACATGGTTTATCCATCGAATTCTCTTTTTAACCTCAACCGAGACAATTTTTCAACACATCATTATTAGGAATGCATTTCATGAAATCTTTTGCTATCAGTAAATGCAATCATCATTCATTCACAAATCATATAATTAGGCATATTAGGAGTTTACTTTAAGTTATCCGAACTTACCTGGTATTCGTTTCGGTGATAAGTTTCTGTTATTCCGAAACCTTTCATTTTCCTCGATCAACCTCCAGAATTTGTTCCTCCAGGTCTATTACAACAAAATTAAATCAATAACACTCCAGATTATACATTTCAAGTCTAAATTCCACCCCGGTCCAACTGACCGTTTTGCCCCTAACCTTTCACATTTTTACGATTTAGTCCCTAGGCTCGTATAATGAAACACATGCAATTTCTATCTTACCCAAGCCTAGCCGAATGTTTTTACCCCTTATGGAAGCCCACATTTTCAATTATTTCTCATTTCCACCACATATTTTACACCTATTGCAAAAAGGTCCTTTTAGGGGTTTTTCATGAAAACCACCTAGAAAAAGATGTTTAACACTCATCCAACTTTCATATTCCTCCTTAATCCATCAAAATACAAGTAACTCATGCATGGGTAAATTTTTAAACATGAACCCTAGCATGAAATGTGGGTAGAAATGGAGAGAGCAAGCTACCGGAATTTCAAAAATACAAAAAACATTTAAAACGGGGTTTGGGAGCACTTACTATTGAGTTTGAGAAGCTTGAAAACCCTAACTATGAAGGGATTGAGATTTTTTTCTGGTACAAAGGAGAAAACGGCTGATTTTGTTTCATTTTTCCCATTTTATTTCATTAAAATGCCAAATAACCAAAATGCCCTTATGCCCTTTCTTTAAAATTTCATCCATGCAAGCCCATTTTTATCCAAAAACTTAGAAATTGGGCAAATTGCTTTCCAAGACCTTCTAATTTATAATCTAAAGCAATTTCATACAAATTGCTTCTAGAATCCAAGTTTTACAATTTATTCAATTTAGTCCCTAATTTCCAATTGGACACCTTACTCAAAGAATTTCTTCATGAAACTTTAACACATGCATATTATCATATTGTAGGCCTCATAATAATCATAAAATAAATATTTTGATGTCAGATTTGTGGTCCCAAAACCACTATTCTGACTAGGCCCATTTCTCCCCCTTAGGGACTTTTGTCCTTGAAAGTCTTACTAGTAAACAGATTCGAATATTGGCTTCTTATGGTTTCTTCTGGCTCCCATGTAGCCTCTTCTACGCCATGTCGGTGCCATAAGACTTTTACCAAAGCCACGTCTTTATTTCTTAGTCGTTTAACCTCACAAGCCAAAATCTTGACCGGTTCCTTACCATAAGTCATGTCTAGACTAATTTCAATCTCAGTCGGTGAAATTACATGAGAGGGGTCTGATTAGTATCGCCTTAACATAGATACGTGGAACACATCGTGTATCTTTTCCAGTTCGGGTGTCAATGCCAAACGATAGGCTAACGGTCTAACTCTTTTGGTGATCTCGTACGGTTCGATAAATCGCGGACTCGGTTTGCCTTTTCGACCAAATCTTAACACCCTTTTCCATGGAGATACTTTCAAGAATACTCTATCTCCAACTTCAAACTCAATTTTCTTTCTTTTCAGATCAGCATTTGACTTTTGCCTATCCGATGCCGCTTTTAGACAATTTCGTATCACTTTAACTTTCTCTTCAGTTTTTTTAATCAGATCAACTCCATGAATCTGACTTTCTTTAAGTTCTGTCCAATACAATGGAGTTCGGTACTTCCTGCCATACAAGGCCTCATAAGGTGCCATCTTCAAACTTGTTTGAAAACTATTGTTGTAGGCGAATTCTACCAACGACAGGTATTTTTCCTAGCTACCCTGAAATTCGAGGATGCAATATCGTAACATATCCTCGAGAATCTGAATCATCCGTTTAGACTGACCATTAGTCTGAGGGTGAAAAGCTGTACTAAAGCTCAACTTCGTACCCAAGGCTTCTTGTAATTTATTCCAGAATCTCAAAGTGAACCTCGGGTCTCTGTCTGAAATAATCGACAGTGGTACTCCATACAATCTTACAATCTCAGAAATGTATAAGTCGGACAACTTATCAAGAGAGTAATCTGTCCTTATTGGAATAAAATGAGCCGACTTCGTCAACTTATCCACTACAACTGATATGGCATCTCTCTTTTTTGGAGTCAAAGGCAATACTGTCACGAAATCCATGGTAACTTTGTCCCACTTCCATTCGGGGACCATCACAGGCTGTAACAACCCTGAAAGTACTTGATGTTCAGCTTTAACTTGCTGACATACTAAGAATTTTGATACAACTTCAGAAATATCTCTTTTCATGCCGTTCCACCAGAACATTTTCTTCAAATCATTGTACATCTTGGTACTTCCCGGGTGAATTAACAAACGACTGCCATGTGCTTCTTGCAAAATCTTCCGAATAAGCTCATTGTCCTTGGGTGCAAAAACTCTATCTCTGAACATCAAACATCCATTAGAACCAATCCAAAAATCTAATTCAATACCTGATTCACATTGAGTTCTTTTTTCTTGCAAGTCATCATCATTAGTTTGAGCATTATAGATTTCCTGAAGAAATGTCGGCCTAGCCTCTAGCTCTACCAAGATTGAACCATCATCAAGCAATACCAAACAAGCATCCATAGCTCTCAAAGAAAACAATAATTTTCTACTCAATGCATCGACAACCACATTCGCCCTTCGCGGGTGATAGTCAATGATCAGATCATAGTCCTTAATTAATTCTAACCATCTCCACTGTCTTAGATTTAATTCTTTTTGAGACATCAAATATTTCAAACGCTTGTGGTCTGTGAATATGCGGCAAGTCTCACTATATAAATAATGCCTCCAAATTTTCAAAGCAAAAATGATGGCAGCAAGCTCTAGGTCGTGTGTCGGATAGTTCTTCTCGTGTGGCTTCAATTGCTGTGAAGCATAGGCTATCGCTTTGACATCTTGCATAAGTACACAACCCAGTCCATTTAAGGATGCATCACTGTAGACCACAAACTCTTTTCCCGGTTCAAGTAGTACTAAAACAGGAGCTTTGGTTAATAATGTTTTTAACTTCTCAAAAATTTGCTGACACTTCCCTGTCCATTCAAACTTAACGTCTTTCTGTAGCAACCTCGTCACCGGAGCCGCTATCATGGAGAATCCTTTTACAAACCTTTTATAGTAACCGGCTAAGCCCAAAAAGCTTCTAACCTCGGTTACATTTTTAAGCGGTTTTCAATCAACAATAGCAGAGATCTTCCTTGGATCAACTCGGATGCCTTCACTCGAAACAATGTGACCCAAAAATCCTACCTCTCGGAGCCAAAATTCACTCTTGCTAAACTTAGCATATAATTGTTTCTCCCGTAAGGTTTGCAACACCGTTCTCAGATGCTTCGCATGCTCCGTCTCATCCTTGGAATAAATCAAAATATTGTCAATGAACACAACGATAAACTTATCCAAGTATGGTCGAAAGATTATATTCATTAGATCCATGAATATGACCGGTGCATTCGTCAACCCAAACGATATGACAAGAAATTCATAGTGACCATACCTTGTTTTAAAAGCTGTCTTTGGCACATCCGATTCTCTAACGAGTAACTGATAATAGCCAGACTTCAGGTCTATTTTAGAAAGTACAATGGCTCCCCTCAATTGGTCGAACAGATCGTCAATCCTTGGCAAATGATACTTATTCTTGATAGTTACCTTATTCAATTGCCGATAGTCTATACATAGCCTCACTGAACCATCTTTCTTTTTTTCAAATAATATAGGAACACCCCAAGGTGAAAAGCTTGGCCTTGCAAAACCTTTATCCGTTAGCTCTTGCAACTATGCTTTCAACTCTCTCAGCTCAGTTGGTGCCATCCTATACGAAGCAATTGAAATAGGAGTTGTCCCTGGTATCAATTCAATGCCAAACTCTATTTCTCTTTCAGGGGTAGTTCGGGTAATTCCTCTGGAAACACATCTGGATACTCACATACTATCGGCATAGACTCAATCTTCAACTCTGTTTCCTTAGTTTTCAATACAAATGCAAGGTAGGCTTCATACCCTTTCCTCATATATCTCTGAGCAACCATTGCCGTGATTACAACCGGTGGCGAACCCAATTCTCTTGAATCGACCCGTAGAATCTCACCATCTGGGCATTTCAATTTAATATGCTTACTACCACAATTTACAATTACAGCATGAAGGGCTAACCAATCCATACCAAGTATTACGTCAAATTCATCAAATGGTAATAACATAAGGTTAGCCGGGAAGTAATGACCCTAAATCGCCAAAGGACAATTCTTAAAGACTTTATCAACCAGGACTGATTTGCCTAGTGGGTTCGACACTCTAATGATAAATTCCGTAGGTTCAACGGGTATGTTCATACTAGACACCAATCTCATGCAAATAAATGAATACGTCGACCTCGGGTCAATTAAAGCAATAACACTTGTATTAAAAAGTGAAAAAGTACCCGTAATAACATCAGGAGCAGGGGCTACCTCTCGAGCACGTATCGCATACGTTCTTGCCGGGGCTCGAACCTCTGGATTTGCAGTGTCTTTAGTCGCAGCTCGACTGCCAGTAGCACTCCCAGGGTATCTCGAAGGTCTACCCCGTGAAATGGGAGTACTCGACTTTGGGGCTACTTCCACTTCTCTTTTTACTCGCTCTGGGCAGTCTTTGAGAAAGTGGTCAAGAGAACCACATCTGAAACACGCACCACTCTTCATTCGGCACTTTCCGAAGTGAAATTTGTTGCAACTCTCACACTTCAGATTTTGATCATCTACACTCCCCACACTAGTCACCATCAGGAAGGAAGACTCCTGACTTCATCATTTAAAGCCTCTCGCTCTACCCGAATATCCTATTGATGAAGTGGAGCGTTCATGTTGGCTCATTCCTTTCTTTATGAAAAACGAGAGTGTTTTACCACTGGACCTGTTGCTCACAACTCGAGCCTCTCTATTTGCTTTCTTTCTTTCATTATTAAGCTCCTCGGCCTTCTTGGCCTGATCAGCTAATACGGCAAACTCCTGTATTTCAAGGATTCCGATGAACAACTTGATTTCCTCATTCAGACCTTCCTCGAAGCGTTTACACATTTTCGACTCAGTTTGGACCCATTCAGTTGCGTATTGACTTAGCCTTATGAACTCTCTCTCGTATTCTGCTACAGTCTTGTTCCCTTGTTTGAGTTCCAGGAACTCCTTTCGCTTTGAGTCTAAGAACCTCTGACTGATGTATTTTTTTTAAAACTCTACTTGGAAAAATTCCCAAGTAATGTTTTCCTTCGGCTCCACGGAAGATACAGTCTTCCACCAGTGGTATGCAGTATCCTTTAGGAGGGACACGACACACTTCAAGCACTCCTCAGGTGTGCACGACAATTCATCTAATACTCGTGTAGTATTCTCAAGCCAGAACTCGACTCTTTCGGCATCATCATCAACCTTAGCTCTAAATTCTTCAGCCCCATACTTTCTAAGCTTGTCTACAGGGGCTTTATCAACTCTCATAGGTACCATACCTCGTGGTACTTCCTCATTAGGTTGGTTAGGGGGCGGGGGAGGTCGTGGTATGTTGGGGCGATTCTTTAAGTAATCCCCAAACCACTCATCCATCATTTCGAAAAAAGTGGCCTTAGCCTCTTCTTGGCCTTCAGACATAGACCTTCTACTACTACTAGAAACAGTTTGATGTACAGAAGCTGGAGCATGGCTCTCAGCTCCCTCGGACTCATCTTGTGCTTGATTGGAAGACATTTACTATATTCAAAAACAATTTAAATGATTAGGAGATGTCACACCATCAATGTTCAAATAACGACATGTATAGTGAAATCCAATACTCCCTACAGTAGTCCTAAAACTGACTAAATCGTAGCTCTAATACCACTAAATGTAACACCCTTTACCCATACCCGAGACCAAGGACAAGTATGAGGCGTTACTGGACATATATACGAGAATAAATGAAAAATACGGGTTATAAAATTTCGTTTCAAAACAAATCCACTAGCATCGTAGTGCCCCAATTTGGGGCCTAAGAGGACCTAAAAAAACATTGAGAAAGGTTCGGGACCAAAATAAAGGTCTGAGGAAAACTTATAGTTTAATACCTTACACGCCCGTGTTGAGATCATACACACGCCTGTGTGCATTGGGACACGCTCGTGTGGTCACCCCGTGTCCAAAACTTGAACATTCTGTTAGATTCACACGGCCAAGACACACGCACGTGTGTCTAGCATGTGTTCGACACTGACTTAAAATTTTAGGTGCACGGGACACACGGTCATGCCAAACGCCCAAGGGCGATCCATGTGTCCCACACGGCCTGGACACACGCCCGTGTCTCTACCCGTGTGGACCTTATTAGGCTACTTTTCAAGCCTTTGGCCACCCTCAATTGCCCACTCTCATCTATAGTTTCTATTGATATCTAACATGCCCTAATTACACTCAAGTTCTATCATAGTTGTCAATTGCATGTAAACCTCATATCATTGGTTTTGCACATGCTAGGTTACCCTTTTTGTATTAAAGATTATAGTCTCATTAATCACAATATCGGGTTTGGCTCGTCTTTTAACTCATTGCCAACTGTGATCCTCCCAATTTCAAATGAATGGGTCACATTTATCGTATCCATTCATAATACACCATGTAATCATTTCAACAAGTAAAAATTGCATGATTAGTAGGATAGCAACCTACACCAATACAGGCCATACACAAAATGAATAGACATATCATTCAAGCCTTTACATTACCAGCCAAAAGACACATATGACAAAAATGACCCAAAAATACCTATACATGCCATTGAACAAAATAAAGTATCTATGTACCAAAGCTGGACTAGTTGATAGTGTGTTAACTCTCCAACCGTCTTCCAACCTTTACGAGTCCTCAAGCTCTGAAAGACAGGGAAAAAAGAGAGGTAAGCATTTTCATGCTTAGTAAGCTTGAATAACCGGAAAGTAAACTTACCAAGCAATTAGCATACATCTATAATAGATAAGGAAACCAACAAGTATGAAATGGTTCCCTATCACATGCATTCAACCAATGAGTTAGTCACATAACAAAACAACATGTAATTTATCTTAGATGAGCTCATCATTCAACATTTCATTTTGTACATGTAACGCCCCGAATCTGGGCCTAGAAGTATTGGGCCTTTAGTATGGGTCCGTAAGGAGGTCGTATATAAGCATTTAATTGTACAAGGAAATGACACAATTAAATGTCTGCTTTAGTGGTTAATGGCCCTGAGAAGTGTTGGAGAAATCTTAGGTTCAATCCTGGGATTTAGCAAAAATTTTGGTAATAAGTGAATAAAACCCTGGGTGCTTGGATGTAGGCCTTTTAAATTATTGTGGTAAATAAATGACACAAAGAAGCTTGTGGTTTAGTGGTTCTGGCGTCATTAAGGTTGTAAGGGAGCCTAGGTTCAAGTCTTGGCTCTTGCAATTTATTTTGGTTTTTCTGTTAAAGGAACCTGGACTTTGGCCTATAGACCTTATATTTAATTAAGGATAAAATATGACACAGAAAGAGCCTGTGGTGGAGTGGCAAGGTGGTGTGTTGTGTAACTGTGAGGTCTAAGGTTCAAGTCTTGGGATGTGCAATGGAGTATTTATTTTGCTGTTTGAGCTGTGTAGGAGGTGGAGTTAGACTGGAACTCTGTGGTTGAGGTGGTCATAAGAAAATAAGGAATTTTTCTAATGGTTGAATGTAATCCCACATCGGGAAGCTAACATGGGAATTGGTGAGAAGTTGGCTTTAAATAGAGCGAACCAGATGAGTTGGTGGAAAAGAAAAAGGTGATTAAGACCCAATTCAGGATGTGCCAAGGTTGGTGATCATGGACTTCGGCGCATTCTCATAAATAGGTGTATTCACGCCCTTCTTTGTTAGAAATCGACAAAAGCTGAAAGCCACCATTAGCGTTCTCGTGTGCTGGGGCTGTTCTGGGCCTCGATGGGCCCATGGACTCGCTTGTGTAAATCTAACTGTTAGGTGGGAAGTATTTGGGCCTGATGGGCCATATGAATGTGATTGGGCCTAATAGGCAATGTGAACGAGATTGGGCCTAAAGGGGCCAAATGAATAAGTGTGGATTTGTTAGTGTTTAGTAAAAGAGTTGTTGACCTAGTTTTTGGTAACTATTCAAGAAGACATAAAACTTAAATAATTAATTAATCGCGACTGTGGACGAGTCATAAGGTTAAGGTGTGGCAATGGGTATATGCATGTCTAGGATTGGATCTAAGGAGAGCTTGGTACTTAAGCGGTCTTAATGACTCACCTCCTCTTCTCTGCAATCCTACCTGGTGCATAGTATCTGTTCGCTTTAGCCAACGGGGACTTGTTAACGGGCTAAGGTTAGTAATAAACCCATAATAAAGAGAAATTACTGAAATACCCTCGATTTGTAAAATTACCAAAATACTCTCGATTTGTAAAATTACCGAAATACCCTCGATTTGTAAAATTACCGAAATACCATCGATTGTGAAATTACTGAAATACCCTCGATTGTGAAATTATCGAAATACCCTCGATTTGTAAAATTACCAAAATACCCTCGATTTGTAAAATTACCGAAATACCTTTAATTTGTAAAATTACCAAAATAACCTCGATTTGTAAAATTATCGAAATACCCTCGATTGTGAAATTACTGAAATACCCTCAATTTGTAAAATTACTAAAATACCCTTGATTGTGAAATTATCAAAATACCCTCGATTTATAAAATTATTGAAATACCCTCGATTGTGAAATTACTGAAATACTCTCGATTTGTAAAATTACCGAAATACCCCTAATTTGTGAAATTATCGAAACACCTTCGATTTGTAAAATTACCGAAACACCCTTGATTTGTAAAATTATCAAAATACCCCCGATTTGTAAAATTATCGAAACAACCTTGATTTGTAAAATTACCAAAACACCCTCGATTTGTAAAATTATTGAAATACCCTCGATTATAAAATTATGAAAATACCCTCGATTTGTAAAATTACGAAACACCCCCGATTTGTAAAATCATCAAAATACCATTATAGTGTAATATTACTGAAATACCCTTGTAGTGTAAAATTACTGAAATACCCTTGTAGTTTAAAATGACCGACATACCCCTGTAGGGTAAAATAACTGTTTTGCCCTTAAGGGTATATGACCGACTTAGACTTCGAACTTGACTGATTTGATTATGAATGTATGACTCCGTTTTAATTGACTTGACTGTGGTTGTATGACTGATATACTCTTAATATATGTTTAAAAGACTGTTACTGAGTATGGCCATTCTGCATACATGTGTGATGATTGAGCATGACATACACGACATATTGTATGGGTTGGGAATTATGGAACGGATGAAGTATATGAGGATCGCATGGTTGCTTGACGACCGTGGATCCACCGATGGCTATTAAGCCTAATATTTGATTAGTAGCTTGCTATAATGAAGGTAGTACCCCAACCGGGCTACCATTGATGTGTATCGGATGGGTGGGTCGATATTTATATCCCACATGATGTGTACTGGGGGATGGAGTTGGTGTATAGTAGTTGGATTATTGGGGTAGGTTACACAACATTGCATGTATGATATTATTATGATATTATTGCGATGTGGGCTTCGGCCCAACCGAGGCTAAGATGGGCTAGGCCCAATTGATTCTATTATGGGCTGTGACCTAAATGATATTATAATGGGCTTTGGCCCACGTATGCTCTGAACTGGACTGTACTATTACTGTAATGGGCTCCGGCACAAACTGATTCTGAATTCTGTCTGTTTACTTACTGTTACTCTAGTAAGGGGATTACACACTGAGTTTTCGTAAACTCACCCCATTTATTAACTATGCAGGTAATCCCCAGCGTTAGGTGGATCGGTGTCGTAGAGGGACTTGGAGATAACCACACAACTGCACATGTTTTTCTATTTTGTTTATTTAGTTAAGCACTTTAGTTTTTGATTTGGGTTGTATTAAGGCCTCTTTATTTTCTTAAATTTTTATTTTGGAAATTTATTTAGTATGCTTACTATATGTTAGAAGTAGGGCACGGTTTTCCTAAACAACAGCTGGTTTTCAAAATATCTCGTTTTCGCAACTATTTAAAAGTAAGCTTCCACATCAAGTAAGGTTTTAAGGGAATTAACGTTTCACAAGTTTTAAAATGGCTAGAGGTTTTGAGTAGTAAAAAGGGTTTTCAATGAGAACATGGTTTTCGAAAAACACTTCAATGTGACGTGCTAGATTCGAGCCTAACTTCTAGGCTGGGTTTGAGGTGTTACAGTACATGTATTTCATGTTAATCCCGTTGAGTGTCTAGGAAATCTCGATGGCATATCCATTAACCGTCAATTCATAAGGATGATCATTTCAGGTGTGCACTCCCGCGATCCTCACATCTTATGGCAGGATTACCAGTCCAAGCTAAATCCCCCTTATCGTAAATTCATAAGGTGATGTTAGGATTACCTGTCCAGGCTAAGTCCCTTATTGCGACAAATACCTTTAATGAGCTTGGATCTGAATTACAAGTCTAGGCTAAATTCAGACCCTGATCAGATTACCCGTCCGAGCTAAATCCATAATGCACATGTATTCTTCGGGAGGCTCAATCATCCAAAGGAACACCCGTTCGGGCTAGATCCTTTTCATAATTGAGATCAGCGGATTACCCATCTGGGCTAAATCCTTTCTGCAACACATGCAGGATCTCATTGCACATGTAAAACATGGTTTATCCATCGAATTCCCTTTTTAACCTCAACCGAGACAATTTTTCAACACATCATTATTAGGAATGCATTTCATGAAATTTTATGCTATCAATAAATTCAATCATCATTCATTCACAAATCATATAATTAGGCATATTAGGAGTGTACTTTGAGTTATCCGAACTTACCTGGTATTCGTTTCGGTGCTGTGTTTCGATTATTCTGAAACCTTTCGTTTTCCTCGATCGACCTCCAAAATTTGTTCCTCGGGGTCTATTACAACAAAATTAAATCATTAACACTCCACATTATACATTTCAAGTCTAAATTCCACCCCCAGTCCAAATGACCGTTTTGCCATTAACCTTTCACATTTTTACAATTTAATCCTAAGGCTCGTATAATGAAACACATGCAGTTTCTATCTTACCCAAGCCTAGCCGAATGTTTTTCCCTCTTATGGCAGCCCACATTTTCCATTATTTCTCATTTCCACCACATATTTTACACTTTTTGCAAAAAGGTCCTTTTAGGGGTTTTTCATGAAAACCACCTAGAAAAATATGTTTAACACTCATCCAACTTTCATATTCCTCCATAATCCATTAAAATACAAGTAACTCATGCATGGGTAAATTTTTAAACATGAACGCTAGCATGAAATATGGGTAGAAACGGAGAGAGCAAGCTACTAGAATTTCAAAAATACAAAGAACATTAAAAACGGGGTTTGAAAGCACTTACTATTGAGTTTGAAAGCTTTAAAACCATATCTATGGAGGGCTTGAGAGTTTCGGCTGGTACAAAGGAGAAAATGGCTGATTTTTGTTTCAATTTTCCCATTTTATTTCATTAAAATGCCAAATGACCAAAATGCCCTTAAGCCCTTTCTTTAAAATTTCATCTATGCAAGCCCATTTTTGTCCAAAAACTTAGAAATTGGGAAATTTGCTCTCCAAGATCTTATAATTTATAACCTAAAGCAATTTCATACAAATTACTTCTAGAAACCAAGTTTTACAATTTATTCAATTTAGTCCCTAATTTCTAATTGGACACCTTACTCAAAAAATTTCTTCATGAAACTTTAACACATGCATATTATCATATTATAGGCCTCATAATAATCATAAAATAAATATTTTGATGTCAGATTTGTGGTCCTGAAACCACTATTCCGACTAGGCCCTATTTCGGGATGTTACAATGTGGATTGCATTGAGGAGATTTCCAAAAAGTAATAAAAATTCTCTTGTGATCAAATGATAATTGGATTAACCTTTGTGGTAGGCATTATCATGCAATAGGTTAAGAAATTCTATCTTCAAAAGAGGGAAACTAGTCAAAGCATGCTATTCTGTGAGATTGTCCCATGATGACTCATTTGTGGTGCATGATGCGATAGGTGTTAAGTTGATAGTTAAGTAACTCCCCACGGAGTTCTACTTAAGTTAGAATGATGGCCCAATGTTACATTATCATTAGTACGTGTGAATGCTTAAGGAATTAAATTCATGTACTAATTAGATGAAAATCCATGTTCTTACTAGTTGATCATGATTACCTAATGGTGGCTTAATTTAATGGGTGTAAGTATCATCGTTGCAACAACTTACAAATGATTTTAAGGTTTAATGTAAGACATATGCATCATCTTAATGCATGTCATAATATTGTGAAACATTTTCAAAAATTTTCTTAATACAAAGATATTAATGTATGAATGTTTTATTTTTAGTTAAAAAATGGCACCAACTCCCTTATCGAACATACTCACTAAAAACAAATTGAACGGAAATAACTAGAAGAAATGGAAAAGGAACCTGATAATTTTCATGAGCTGTGAGAAACTTAAAACAATTCTTGATATTAAGTGCCATTCGACCACCCAAACTGAGGCTAGAAAACGCTAGAAGGAGTATGATGAGATAACTCATTGCTATATGCTGGCAAGCGTGACCAACACCCTATATAAGCAACTGGAAGGTTATAAGACTGCCAAAGCGATTCTAGATAAGCTAGAGGACATGTTTGGAGGCCAAGCTACCTTGACTCGATACTATAGCTAGTTTGATGAATGCCCAACAAAAGCTTGGTTCTCTGGTCAAATACCTTATGATAACTCTTATGAGATAATTTGCCGAGGCCATGGATAATGAGGCCAGTTTGGACCAAAACACTCAAATTGAGATAGTGTTCAAGGGCTTGTCCAAGGACTTTGTTGGCATTTGAGTCGCATATAACCTTGGAAACAAGAACCTGTCGCTTACACAACTTATAAAGGAGTTCTAATCTTATGAGTTGATGTTGAATGGTGGTCAACTAGTTTGAAGAGTGAAAACAAATGTAGTTGTTGCTTCTTCCACAAAAGGGAAGAGAAAAAACTCAAAGAGAGGCAAGGCTAAGGTCTCTAGGCCATCACAAGTGGAAAGGAAGAGAACCAGAAAGCCTAAAGACATATCTAAGTCTAAATGCTTCCTCTATAGTAAGAAAGGGCACTTCAAGGAAAACTGTAGAGACTAAAAGGAGTACCTGGCCACCAAAGGCAAATGTATGAAACTCTATATGATAAAAGCTTGTTTAGTGGAGGATTCAATAGACCACGTTAGCCCATCATAAGGACTTGGCATACATCATTCAGCTAGACATATCGCTCAATGGATTGGGGTGTTACCGACGGATTAAAAAGTTCTTTGGTTTTACTTAAATATTTTAGAAAACAATTATGAAGGTTTCACTTTTAGTTACAAACTATTATTATTTTCTGTAAATTGATAACGCATCTTTAAAGGAGAAAATAATAGGGGTTATAAAAGTTAGCCTATTAATCATTCGCTGCCATAAATGACCTTTACATAAAAAAGGTCATAATAAGGGTAAATTCTCTTTTAAAAATGACAAAGTGAATTACAAAAGTTAATAACAAAACGGATTTATGCGCCACCCGCCAACCTAGCTATGCATGATACAAAGATTAACAAGTAGCTCACTTGTAGACGCAACTCTGGCATAGTCCCCTTCTATTGATCTTCTACTACTCAAACTCCTGAGAAAGAAATGTAATGGAGAAAGTTCAACTGAACTTAGTGAGTTCCAAATAAATGCAAAATGATTAATATGTTATTGATAATAAACTCAAAAATAAATACAATTTTGAGACTCGATCTTATAGACACATTACGCCAAGTTCCCAGTACAATTCTCTAGCAACAACACTTTACCAATATAACACATACAACACCTCTGGCAGATACATACCACCAACTTATACATCTCTCAATCATGTATGCTTACCTATGACCTAACTTTGTACTATCGCGGACCGATATTTTAGAAATTAGAATCACATATCAACCATAATCATATTTATATTCATATTTCTTGTTAAATTAAACACGTGTTCTCCTATAAGGTCGAGTCGTGATCTGCCAGTCCGGTTTGTAAGAAAGATGCCCTACCGAAGGCATTACAAATACAGCTTCTTTCCACGTTCTCATATTTCACAAACAGTCTGGTATTGGGCTCACACACAAGGTAGGTATTTTTACCTTGACCATGGCTATGCTCACACACACAACACTGACTTATTACACATACATCAATACACACTACATTGACCCATGTCCACCAGAGACAACTTACCTTGTACAATCACATATCATAGAGTTTTATAACTCAAAGGAAGTAAGAAGGAACTTACTAGAAACTTCAAGACAAAACCTACTCTACTGGTCATTTGCCTCAATTTCTCGAACCTTTACTAGCTTCTTGAGCTAAATAAGAAACAATCATAATTACCAGACCATTTATTTACTAAAATTAAATCATGTATGCATTAATGTAAAGATGTAAATTCCCTCACAATCAACCTTAGAGTTTTCCAGAAATTACCAGTCAGTTGGTACTTATCAATGGCATTTTAACAAGCTTCTGGAAACCTTCCTCGTCTCCTTTAGCAAAGATAACTTAAAAAAATTCTTAAGAGTTGTAGGGAAGAACATAGAGAGAAAAAAAAGGTGAAACATGCCAGTTATTGGCATCCTTTTATAGCACAGACAACAGAAATAAGCTTAGTGAGAAGGTTAGACATCCCACTATCATCCTTGAAATCTAAGAATAAACTTGCCTAAGAAAAATTTGAAGTCAAATATTTTACCAAACACAACTATTGCCACTAACCAGAGTGGTAAAACATTGCTTGTACACTTAAGAAACCAATTAAACAATGCATTCAACTACTTAAACATATCAAGCTATCATCTACAGTACTCTAGTTCAATTCCATCTAGGTCTTAACTAAACTCTAATGAGACTCACCAAACTATCGTTTCCATGTAAAATAATTCTATTTCTTAGTAAACTAACAAGTTCGCCCAAAACATCTGTGGTTGGCAGATCGTCTCATACAAGAGTATGCAAAAACCTAGGGTTCACTAAACCTTAGTGTTTACCAAATGGCGAATTCTAGCAAAGCGTCCTCCAAAAGGCCATACTGCCAAATTTTTGCAATACGCCATCCAAACACTCAACGGATAATTCACCCCTTTTCTACCCAGGCTTACTCAATTATACGCCAACATCATATTAGTATGATGTACGCTAGGCTCGTTGTTACACCACTGGGTCATTGATTCGGGAGCCACTAATCATGTTTGTACTTTTCTATAGGGGTTCGAGTAGACAGAAGATCTTAGAGATAATAATATATCATTGTGGACTTGTAACACTTGATTCCCAATTAACCTAGAAATTGGGAATAATTTGAGGACTAAATAAAAAAAAGACCGCAAGTTGGCGGTCTCTATTGAAAGAAATGAGAAAGCTGGAAACTAAACTGAACATGGTTGAGAACCAAATGAACTAGCCGATTACTTAATGGGAGACATAATAATTAACTACGGACGATTCTCATAAGAGTGGTAATAGCATAGGTAGGGTTATAAACGGCTAAGAGATGGGTCCTGAGGATGATTTTTCTTCTTGATTCTATTTTATTTTCTCTCTTTTTTGGTAGCTTGAAGAAGGAATGACCATGGAAAGTCTTGCAATGAGGTAATAGGAAGAGGATTCAGTTAATGAAAATCATGGAATGGTATTTATCGCGTTGACAATTTTGATTGGTCCTTCGAGACGAAAAAGTGACAATGGTATATGGCGTAAGACCATAGATGAAAAAGGCTATGAGAGTTTAGCATGTGGTATATAGTGAAAGACCATGAATAGAAGATGCCATGGCAGCATGGTACACGGTATAAGGTATATGGTGTAAGATCGTAGATAAAAGATAATATGGGAACCAAGTTTAACGAGTAAGACTATGGATGAAAGACTCCATGGCATCATAAGATAGTACTCTAGGATGGTGAATTAATGTAAGACCATGGATGAAATATTTCATGGAATCCATGGAGATAGTCTGTTGGGACAATAAACATAGTCTATTGGGACAGTAAACACAAAATAGAGATAGTCCACTAGGATCGTAGACACAAATTAGAGGTAGTCTGCTGGGACAGTAAACACAAAATAGAGACACTTCATTCAGACAGTAAACATAGAATAAAAGTAGTCTACTTGGATAGTAAACATAGAACAAAGATAGTTCATTGGGATAGTAAACACGAGGTAAGTCCTCCAGGACAGTAAACACAGGGTAAGTCTGCTAGGACATGAAAAATGATGTAAGAAAGGTGTAAGGCCATAGCTCCGCTATAACAACCCATAACGTTTGCTAGAAATAGATGCAAATAGTCCACCAAGACCTCAAATAAGGGAAATATTGCTAGTGCGGCAAGTATTGGTAACTACGCAAGTGGAAGAAGAGTTAAAGGAAAGTGTATATGATGGCAAAAGGATCTAGAAGCATCCGTCAAAGGTGAGGAAAGCGGGAAAGGTAGATGTGAAAGTCGACAAGGAATAGGACAAAACTATACGAAATTAGAGAAAGATAGGCCATGTAGGAGCTGACCTAAGTATGGGAAAGTAAAATGAGACAGAATGTCTATCGAGGCTATTCCTCTTTGAGAAAAGTCTATTGTGGGTTTGTCACCAAAATGATAGCCTTGAATTGAGGTAATGAGCAAGTGGGGTGGAAAGTTCATCTAGTGGCACGGGCAGTAGCCTATTTTTTTAGTGAGACAAATAGACTCTCACTTATAGGTCAGGTGAGTTTCCAAGTAAGGAGTGGAGTGAGGAGCTGATTATTGGAAGTAATTTACCCACAACTAACAATATGGTAAAGTCAGGGTAGGATCACTAGGATGGTGCAGCCCAATGTGAATACACCCCATTAAGGGGATGTTAATGAGTCCCTCGGGATTATGGTATGTAGAAAGGGAGTCCACAGGGGACTGGTTTAACCTAGGGCAGACCGCTAAGGAAAGGGATGTCTTAAGGATCTTTAGGAGGGAAGTCAAGATAGTTATGTTGTAAAAATTCCAGTTTGAAAATGTTTTTATTGCACAATGGAAAATTTAAATTGTGAAAACCAACACAATTTGTGATATTTATAACAATAAACCTTAATTGAATTCGTACCTATGTTTTTGACTCAGCAAACATTTGTTGTTCCCAAGTTTCAATGAAACAATCTTCTTTGCTATTCTCTTACCACGAACTGCTTTGAGTGTGGGCTCAAACCAATTGAATCGAAACATAGAACTAGAAAAAGTTGTCTCTCCTTTTGGGGTAAAAACGAAAATTCTCTCTTTTTAATAGAAACCAATAGAAATGTTATTCTAGAAAAATATATGTAATAGTTGAGAATAAATTCTCTCTATTTTTTGGCAGAATAACAATATCTCAAAGTTGTGTTAATAGCTCTACCGATGCCATCTATTTATAGGAAGAGAAGGTAGAACCCTTATTGAGTTGTAGTGATTTATTTCAAATAGAAAAAACATCCTACTTTGTAACACCCCAAAATAAGGCCTAGGATTTTTAGGGGTATTTTAAGAATTTTAGCTTTAGAGTGTTTGGAATTTTGTGACATGATATACTGGTAATGTTTTCAATTATGGTTTTTAAAAAATTAAATCAATTTCTGAAAATTAGTTCTAAATACCTTTAATTTTGCAAAAAAGACTAATTTTTAAAAGAGTCAAAACTTAGAGTTTAATGAAGCAAGTGAACCAGATTTTAAAATTCAAGCCAAAACCTTCCATTCTCCAAATTATTTCATGTAAAAATAATTCCCAAAACTAGTGTTTTCTGTCCCTTGTTCTCTCTTACTATTCCAATCAATTTTGAACTCCAAATCCTAATTCCTTTTGATTTCTATCATCTCTTAAGTTACAAACCTCTATAAAAAGACCAAGAAAAACACCCCAAAACACCATAGTTTCCTTAATTGTCAAGCTTTCAAGTTTTTTCGGGTTTGTGATCAAATGCTTGGTTTTTCGTCATCTAAAGTAGTGATTCAACTTCTAATTAATTTTAAACATTATTTAGTCTTTAAAACTAAGTTATTAACCATTAAATTGTATGTTTTAAATAAAAGCCAAAAATTGGGTCATTAATGGTGAAATTTGATATTTTGAGTAAAAACATGGTTTGAAATTGTTTTTCAATTAGTTTTGACATAATTCAGAGGTTTCTAAACTTACTTTGAAGTTTTTCTAAAGATTTCTTGAGTTTTAATGAATTTTTGAAAAATAGCCATAAAACATGTCGAAAAAGTCGATACTATGAATTGAGTATTTTATTGTAGTTTAAAGGTTGGGAATTAGTCATAGCTGAATTATAAGATGAACAGAATTAGTTTTAGGTAAAAAAATTAAGTATAGATCGAGATATTCAAATTTAAAGTTTTCTATGTTATAAGTTTCAGTTACATGGGAACGTAGCTTAGACTTATGTTTTTGACTGCTTGTAGTGAGTTCTTAGCTGATTATTGAATGCATTATCATGAGAATTGTTGTGTTGAAGTTCTGGATTCAATAAGACTTTCTACGAGTAGAGATAAACGCAAGGAAAAGCTAGGTTAAGCTTTCGACTTTTTCGACAAAAGCGTAATCCATGAGTGTTTGGAATAATTTCTTGTAGACATGATTCAATGTGTTATTTGGGAATTTAGTAGTAGCCTAAACCCCTATTCTAAATTTTTAATGTAAGCTTTCTCATACCTATGTTATCTTGTGAACAATATGCTTATGTTTTTCTGAATAATGAATAGTGAATTGAGATGAGATGTTATAACATGTGATATGTGGCTATGATAACCATTGAAAAAGTGAAAATATGTACAAATTATGTATATGTTAATTTTCAGTGACAGTGTTTTGCTAAAGATGCAAATATGCAGTGATAGTGCACGAAAAATCGATAAGTGACATGTATTTGATTTAAGATATTTTGGCGTTATGATCTTGAAACCTTTGGATACCATTGGCATGCCATAGGATTATGAGTACTCACCTATACATATAGTTATTTTGGGCGTTGCGACCTTGGGACATGTTGGAGGGATAGGGGAATGTGAGCTAAGCTTTACTCAACGGGACATGTGAGGGGAAATAAAGAGTGTTAGCTTTATGCTTCACTTTTGGGACATGTTTGACTCTATGAGTTAATGTGGTGTGTTGGAGATCCGTGTACCTGATAAGTGATGATAGACCTCAAATTTATGTTTCATAGCTCAAGTGCGAAATTATCTTAAATTATGAATATGTGTGTATTGTGATATGTGTTTTTATGACATGTGACCATTATCCAATTTTTCTATTAACATGTTGTTGAGTATTATGATATATGCTTGAATGTTAAGTGATTATATGAGTATTGTGATATATGCTTAAATGTATGTGATTATATGAGTATTGTGATATATGTTTGAAAGTTATGTGATTATATGAGTATTGAGATATATGCTTGAATGTTATGTGATTATATAAGTATTGTGGTATATGCTTGACTATTATATGATTATATGTGTAATGTGATATATGCTTAAAAGTGAATATGATTACCATGTAAATGAACTAGTAAATGATGCACGAGTAAGTATAATATGACACTAGAGTTGGAACTGTTAAAGTTGTGCTATATGGTTGTGTTATATGATTATATAGGTATTTTAGGCATTCACTGAGCTTGTTAAGCTCACCCACTCATTTTAAACCATTGTAAATTCGTAGTGTGCTGGTGTGAGTGGTGTGGTTTCGAAAGGTGATCCAAGCAAGTCTTTTTTCCATTATTTCGTAGGTGTTATCATTAAATGTTTACGTTTTGGGAATAAGGTAATGTGGTAGAATTTTAATGATATTTTTCATGATGCTTTGGAAGATCCATAGCTTAATTTATCTTAGGATTTTGAGAATTGAATCGTATTATGTTGATTATCATTTGAACTTACTTTCGATGTTTGATACTGTTTTTGATGTTTATTTGATAATGATATAATAGTATGATGAATTGGTACAAGTTAGAACATTTTTTATGCTCAAGTATGTTGTATTTTTCTGGTCTGGAGCAGAGGTATCAATATTCTTGTTTTTAAAACGATACCTCTGTGTTTTGAAATGTTCAGGGAGTCAGAATAAAGATTTGGCATCGATATCTTTGCTCGAGTATCGATACTTGGGGTTAAAATATTGATATTTTATGGCAAGTACCGATAATTTTCAAGATTTTGGCTTTTAATTGAGAAACAAAATGCAAGTTTGATATCGTTTTTCCAGATGTTATCGATACCACTTAAGGAAAATATCGATATCCTAGTGTTAGTATCGATACCTATGTGATAGTTTTGAGATTTTGTTAAATGGACCTTATGTATGTATAGTTACTGTTATAAGATTTCTTGATGTATGGTTAGCATGTAACATTGGTAGCTAACAAGTGTAATTGACTTAAAACCTATACGAATACTAAAATGGAAGATATTTCGTTTAGATTGAACTTTTACTTGTTGTATACGACATGAGATGATGGTGTGGCATCCCGTATTCAGGCTTGGTAACAAGGCCAGGTATAGTTTGTTACATACTTAGAATAGGACTAGGGTGGATAACTCACCCTATTATTCCTACTAGGGTTACCGCCCTCTTCATGTCCATAAGAGTTTTTGGGCCTCTATCATATCGAGTCCAATTACGAGTACTTTTTAAGCCTTTTTGACCCAGTACTCCATGATATGATCCAACCCGATTCAATTTTTTTATTTTCCAAAATAAACATTAATATTTATATATAAAAAAATTTCTTTTCATCCCTATTTTACCTCAGTAAAACTTTGACGATTTTAACCCTGGTAAAATTTCGAGAAAATATGTTCAATATTTCACAACTCAACATGTTCACTATGATCGAATGGTTTATTTTCATTTATGGGCTTCAAAATAGTCCAAAAACATAAACTCATTCTTCCGATTATGTTTTAAGTAATCTATTTAGGATTGCAAATGGATCATTTCCAATTTCATTTTCATTTTCATTTTTGGAAACCTACATTCATTTTAAATGATTCCATTTATCCATTTCAGAGAAAACTATAACCATTCTTAAATGTTTCCCATTTTTCTTTTCCTATTCATTCCGTTCATTTCTATTTGAACACGTAATTCATTTATGGTTTCAACGAGCTAGCAAAAGGATTGATTGGACATATGTAGTTGAGGTTCAAATGATTTATAATTAAGTTTTAGTTTTTCACCTATTAACTATAAACTCATTTATTCACGAAGTCATTCCACTATAGTATCGTGACTGAGCTCTCCCTAACAACATACCATTACGAAAACAACTACTCAGTGCTTGTCCAATGACCTTGTCATAAGTATATTACAGTCATAGGATGTCCTTGATCTCTTTGGGATAATATTCGCTCTCCCAATATGATCCTATTTTATCTCATGGTAACTATTATGTCTTTCTTCAAGAAAAGTCAACCATTATCAAATTGTGATCATGTCATCCATCACAAAGACGAATGACCTATTGCCACGTTCACATTTCATCAACCATGTAATGCCTATGAGAGGATATCATTTACCCATGTCTTAGGCTATGAATTCCATTGTTGTGAATGACGCTACATACTGCAGAAGTCATACACCCAACGCACTAGCTTTCGGTTATTTATCTATTTGAACTCAGGCTTTTACTTATGTCAAATTGTATGAGTCATGCATACATAGTTCGCCATACACTCAAGATTTAGGTATGCCACACTATGAATGTCACAAGTGAATAAATCCATAAATGAAATCAAGATCTATTCTACTTGGTTCTAGTTTGATGTATTGTGAGTCCAGTCAGTCACATTTACGTCTCTATCTTCTGAGAGTCATCCGCTCCAATTCCCAAGACAAGGCATCTTCCCAATTGAACTTGATAGACGTCATATTAGTCTTTTATTCGGTTTGCTCATTTCTGATTAGACTATTGACATGTTTAGGTTTGTCTACTAATATAAGCTATCTTTCTGAAGTACGATCTGACCATGTAATACCGTTGAATATTAGTTAAACATTAGACAACCAGTGAGTAACATTTGCTTCCATTTTTCTTTGTGTACAAAAACCATATGAAGACAATTTACAAAGTATTAATGTAATTCATGAATAGTTTTATTAACCAATCTGTTCGAAAGAAAATTACAAGAGTACATTGACAAAATTACTACACTTAGGGTAACAAATTCAACAAGTTACCACAGAGGCCATCGAACACCTTGTGTGTGGGATGTATGAAAGGAAGAAAAGACGACAAGTAAGGATAGGTCTTGCTAATATGGAAAGGTATATGACATACGGTTGAGTGGAGAGGTCGACTAGAGGGAAGTCTTATAGTGAGCCGAGTAGCTCAGAGGAATGGGTGGAGTTCACCACCATGATTAAGAACACCCGCCTTGAGTAAAGGAACTCACTAAGTTCAGTTGAGCTTACAAGAGTTTGCATGATGTCCACAGGACTAGTGATTTTGATCAAGGACTCCGAGGAGGGACCAAGCCAGATGGAATGATGAGATCGGGGTCTGCTGGCAGTTTAAGTCATGTAAATATGAACGTGGCAACGGGTCATTCGTCTTTGTGATGAATGACTTGATTACTATTGGATAGTAATTAAATTTCAATGAAGGAAGATGTAATGGTTACCATGAGATAAAATGTGATCATATTGGGAGAATGGATAGTATCCCAAAGAGATTAAAAACATCCTATAAGGGTAACATACTTATAACAAGGTCATTGGACGAGCACTAATTGAGTTGCTTTCGAAATGGCATGCCGTTAGGGAGAGCTCAGTAACGATACTATAGTGGATTGACTTCATGACTAAAAGAGATAATAATTAATAGGCGAAAAGCTAAAACTTAATTATAAATCATTTAAGCCTCAATTGCATCTGTCCACTAGGTCATTCTGCTAGCTCGTTCAAACTAGAAATGAATTGCGTGTTGAAACAAATGAACAAAATGAATAGAAATGAAGAAATGAAAATAATTCAGGAAAGGATTATGGTTTTCCCCAAAATGAAAATAAAAAATGGAATCATTTGGAAATGAATGTGGTTTTCACAAAATGGAAATGGAAATGAGAAATGAATTCATTTAGAAATGAACAAGGATTTTTCAAAAATGATTAAAAGATTGAGTTTATGTTTTTGAGCTATCTTAAAGCCCAAATATGAAAATAAACCATATGGTCATAGTGAACAAGTCGAATTGTGAAATATTAAAAATATTTTCTCGAAAATTGTATCAGGGGTAAAATTGTCATAATTTTACGAAGGGTAAAATTGAGATGAGTGAATTATTTAATTAAATATAAATATTGAAGTTTATTTTGGGAAATAGCAAATCAAAATTGGATTTGATCAGATTATAAAGTATTGGGTCAAAAAGTTCGGGAAGTACTCATAATTGGAACCAATGTGTAAGAGGTCCAAAATCACCTTATGGAATATGAAGGGGTGGCATACCCCTAGTAAGAAGTGTTTTTCTATTTGAAATAAAATTCTCTAATTCAACAAAGATTCTACCTTCTCTCCTTCTAAATAGATGGCACTGGTTGGGCTATTTACACAACTTTCAAATATCATTATTTTGTTGAAAAATAGAGAGAATTTATTCTCAACTATTAAATATATTTTTCCGAAATAACAATTTTGCTGATTTCTATTTTGAGAAGATAATTTTCGTTTTCACCCCAAAAGAAAAGAAAACTATTTTTAGTTTCTATGTTTGATTCGACTTGATCGATCCCACACTCAAGGAAAATCATGGTACGACATGGATCCGTCTATTCAAAAAGACAAATACAATTTCGGTCTAGGGTTTATTGTTATAAATATCCCAAATCAGGTGGGTTTCCAAAATTTTTATTTTTCGCTATGCAAGAAAACTATTTTCTAACTGGATATTTTCCAACAATAGGATATTCAATGAGGGTAACAAACTTATGACAAGATCATTGGTCGAGCACTGATTGAGTTGCTTTCTTAATGATATGCCATTGGGGAGAGCTCGTCACAATACTATAGTGGAATGACTTTGTGACTAAATGAGTTTGTAATTAATAGGCGAAAAGTTGGAACTTAATTGTAAATCATTTGAACCCTAATCGCATATGTTCAATTGGTCCCTCTGTTAGCTCGTTGAAACCAGAAATGAGTCGCATGTTGAATAATATGACAAAAATGGAGAAATGAGAAACATTTGAAAATGAATGAGGTTTTCTGCAAAATGAAAAATAAAATAGAGAAATGAAAACATTTGGAAATGAGTGTAGTTTTCTCCAAAAATGAAAATGAAAATGAACTAGAAATGAATTAAATAAAGTATGAAAATGCAAGCAAATTATTTGGTCATAGTAAACACATTGAATGTAGAAATAATGAATATATTTTTTTGTAGAATCTTTATGGTAAAGTTTTCATGATTTTAATGGAATTAGAATTATGTGTAAAAGATTATTTAATTGAAAAATTAATTGAGATTCTTATTTTGGGAAAGAGAAAAACAAATATCCGGTTGGATCAAATTATAAAGTATTGGGTTAAAAGACCAAGAAGTACTTGTAATTTGACCCAATATGAGAGAGGCGCAAAAATCCCTTATGTTAAAAAGGAGGGACGACAAACCTTAGTATTATTAACTAGCGTTGCCAACACTTATACTTCTAGTTAGACTAGGAGTTCAATTTTCTATCAGAAACAGAGTTCTACAATTCAATAAAGAGTTTTACTTCTTCTCCCTATAAATAGATGGCACTATTAGGGAAAAATACACAAATTTAAGATATTATTACTCTTCCTGAAATAGTGAGAGTTTATTCTCTAAGTATTAAATCTATTTTTCGGAATAATAATTCTATAGGTTTCTATTGAGAATAGACTTTGGTCTCACACTAAAAGTAAAGAAAACTTGTTCTGGTTTTGTGTTTGATTTGAATCATTCGAGCCCACACTCGAAGCAATTTGTCGTACGAGAATAGCGGAGAAGACCATTCGATTGAAAGCTAGGAATGAAAAGGATTGGTCTAGCTAAAAACACAATTGTGGTTTTGGTAAAGCTTTTATTGCAATAAATATCACAAACCCACTCGGTTTTCAAAATTTTTATTTTCTGATATGCAAGAAAACCATTTTTGAACTAAATTTTTTTGACACCCATTTCATTTCATTATCAATTCATATATGTCCAATTTTACATGACATTATTCATATTATATTCATATCAGTTGTAACACCCAGATTTTTGGGATTTTCGTAATTTTAGAGACTTTGGTAAAATTTTTAAAATTTGGTATTTGGTTGTGAAATTCATAATTGGAGTGTGTAAATGGGCCTATGGAAGGCCCATGTGTTGGCCAAAACCTGGTAGAATGTTTTAATTTTGTATTGAAGGAGTTAGGGGCATTGGATAGGTGGCCTTATTAAAAGATGTGGGTAAAATGTTACACAAGAGAGCCCCTGGCAAAGTGGTTAAGTGACGCCACTAAGGAGCTAAAAAAAAGTGGCGTGTAAGTGGTTGGGGGAAGTCCAAGGTTCGATTCACTAAGCTGGCAATTGTGTTGTTATTTTTATGTCTTGAGCATGCAAGAGTTTGAAGTCAAATGGAACTCTGTTGGAGAGAGTTTGAATCAGTAAAATGCATGAATTTAGGAGTGATAAGGGGAGAGATTTTGGGGATTTGAATGGAGGCTTATTGTTGGCCGAATAGTAGGAATTTAGGGAGGCGAAATCGGCTTAGGGGTTTTAGGTCAGCAGTTCGGCATTAGGGGCTTTAGTTGTGCCGTTTTCTTTTTTTTAAACATCAAGGGTTATTTCTTTTCTTCCTTTTCCTCTCTAGCCGAAATCACCACTCCTTTCATCCATTTTTTTTTTCTCTTTCTCTTCTTTTGCCAAAACCAAACTACTACCCCCTTTCGTTTCATCACCCTTGTCGAATAGCCACAAGAGCCGAAACTTTTGAAGTTGGTTGTGCCGATTTCATTTAGACCAGCATCCTTCTTTTCTCTTCATTTGTTGTGACTGATCCCTTCATCCGCTAAACTCTATAAGTCCCCGACGGTAACACCAATACAAAGCCACCACACCATTTCTTTTTCTAGGTCCTAAAAGCCAAAATACTTTAGTTCTAGGGGCATAGCCGAACCTGTAGACCTCTAGGATTCGAAGGCTGCTAGGTGGTTGAGGGCTAAGTCTACTTTGGGTCTAAACAGTGCAGAAGGGAAGACTGTGGTAAGTATTCGTTTTCCAAATCGGCTCAGTAGTGTAAATGTTAAGAAATGCTGAAACAACCTATAGTTTAGGGAGGTTATCAATTTGAGGTATAGGCCTCACTGGGCCTTTTCATTTGACTTTTATGGTTTGTGTAGTGAAGTAGACAACTTTGGAGGAGCAGCAAGGCTTGGAGTATCGGTTTGGATAAACTTGGATCGAATCATCGGACCTTGTGAAGGTAAGTGATCTATGGCTATTAGGGGTTCTTTGGCCGACTATGATAAGGTGGATTTTTGGTTTGATAAGCATGAATTGTAAACTAAGAATAGTGGTGATTAATTGTAGGTTATCGTGGGAGACTTTGTTAGCAAACGTCACAAAACAGGTGTGTAAAAACCCTCGTAGTAGCTTAGATTAATATTCACTGAAAAGCCAAAATGCTAAAATTCTGGCATTTCGGGAACTTGTGATTTTGCATTTGGTTATAGATGCGACAAATACGATAAGATCAGTGTTTGGATCGATGGAACAGGTAAGAGCGCAATTTTGTGCACGATGGTAAGTTGGGCCTCAATGGGCTAGAATCGGGCACAATGGGCTTTCTAGCCCATTTGGGTAAAATTGATAGAAAATGGAATTTGGAAAAGTTGCATGTTAACAAGGTTAGTACTGTTGTAAAATTTGAGTTAAGTGGGCTTAATGGGCTAAATTGGCATTCGTAGGGCCCATTAGGGGTTTTGGGCCTAAAGGCCCGAATTTGATAAAGTGGGTCAAAGATCATTGTTTAAACACTTGGAAATATTGATAATTGTTAATGAACATGGAAAACCCTGATATTTGGTAAAATTACGAAATTACCCTTATAATATGAAAAATGACTATTTTGCCCCTCGGTAAAAATGACCATTATACCTCCTAGGGTTTAATTATGAAGCATGAGATATTGTTCTACATGATATGACATGATATGCACATGATATGTTATGAGATGCACATGATATGCTATGATATACTCATTATATGCATGGGTTGGGTTTTATATAAATGGAGGAAGTGCGAAAAGGGCTTTGCCCCAGTTATTAAAAGAGGCTAGGCCTCCAGTTTTATGATAAAGTAGCTATGCTGCCAGTGGAGAGTTTGGTTGGGTGGGTTGAGTTATTCCCCACATGGAGAGCTTGGTTGGTACGGGTGGAGAGTAGCGGATGGTGGATTGAGTAGTCTCCCAAAATGGGCTTGCATATATTCATTGGTATTTCATGTGATATTGAAATGGGCCTATGGGCCATACCGTTTACAGCAAATGCTTCGGCTTAGTGATATGATTTATGAAAAGGCTTTGGCCTAGTAATCGCTAAACGAAAGGCTTCGGCCCAGTATATGTCGAGACAAAATTAGGGCTTAGGCCAGTATGCTGATATTAGTATGGGCTTTGAAAGGGGCTTGTTGCACACTGAGTTTCCAAACTCACCCCTTTCCTTAACCTTGTAGGTGAGCCTTGATGTGGAGACTTTGCAATAAGTAACCAGCTTTTTTTTATAAGTTTTATCTTAATTATTATTATTTGGTTTTGGGTTGTAAAAAGGCCATATTAATTATTTTTTTGGGATTATTTTATTTTATACTCTATATTTTACTGATAATAGTCCAAAATGGGTTAGACTTAGGGCGCGTTTTCAAAATGATACTTGTTTTCAAAATAACACAACGATACAATTAATCAGTTTACCAAAAATATCTACTTAAATGAATTCCAACTCGATTTTTTTTCCAAAACCTAACCTCGCGCCAAAGTGTGGCAATGGTTGTGGGCATGTCTAGGATTGGATCCAATCAAGAGCTTGGTACTTAAGCAGCCTTCATGGCCCACCTCCTCTGTTTCGGATACCTACCTGGTGCACAGCTTCCATTCACTTTATTAACTTAGCAAAGACTATCTTTTAAAACACTAACAAGGATGTTGAAAGAGGCATAAGTTTTCTTAAAAATTTTAATGTGACACGTCGGGTCTGGCCATAACGTCTGGGCCAGGTTTGGGGTGTTACATTTAGTGGTATTAGAGCTAGGTTGCAACAACTCAGCTGTGGGTTTTAAACGGGTTTAAAATCAAAAATTTCAAAACAAAGGTATTTTAAATCAATTTTTAAGAATTTCTAAAAAGAAACCTTTTTTTACTTATTTTCTATGACCAAATACATGTTTTTAAGTTTTAAATGGTTTGGAGAAAGAAGTGGCACACTGAATTCCCGGCACCAAGTCTATAAGTGTACTTTCTTTTACACCGTGTGATATTGATATGATGCTATAGATAGAACTGAGACCCTACTATGGTACTTTAGATAGGGTAGAGTTGTAAAACAGTAGGATTGAGACTGTAGCTAGGCTACGACGTTGCTAAAATAATCCCTGAATTGCTATATTTCCATAAGACATCTCGTAATAAACAATTGAAATATTAAACTAATGACATAAAATTTGTAATCAGATAATTCGATATGAGTACAAGAGGAACTCGTGGAAGAGGCCGCGGACTTGGTCGCGGAAGGGTGCAAGCTGAATCTTCATCCTCAAGGCATAGGCCAGCTGAGGAGGCATCCGTGCCACAGGCAACTGAGACTGGGTCACATGATCGGGCTGCGGGGGACGATGCTTTGTCCCAAGCGATGTTAAGGGTTTTGGAAAGGGTTGCTGGAGCTAGCACTGGGACAGTGAATAGGGGATCCATCTCTGAGCGACTCCGGGCTAATGGAACAGAGGTTTTTAGGGGCGTATCTGGAGTAGCCCCAAACGTGGCTGAATATTGGCTAGAGGCAACAGAGCGAATTATGGACGACCTAGATTGCTCTATGGAGCAAAAGCTGAAGGGGGCTGTGTCGTTGCTACGAGATGAGGCATACCAGTGGTGGATCACTGTAAGGGAGAGTACCCCACTCGAACGAGTAACTTGGGAACTGTTCAAGACTGCTTTTAAGGGGAGGTATGTTGGAGCTAGTTATGTGGATGCCCGTCGAAAGGAATTTTTGAATCTAGCTCAGGGTAATAAAACTGTTGCGAAGTGTGAGGCGAAATTCTTGAGGCTGAGTCGATATGCTAGCGGGATAGTTGCGACCGAATATGAGCGCAGTGTTCGATTCGAGGATGGCCTTCGCGATGAGCTTAGGGTGCTGATAGCTCCACAGAGGAAGCGTAATTTTGCTACGTTGGTAGAGAAGGTTAAGATAGCCGAGGAAGTAAAATGAACTGAATGGCAGAATCATGAGAGGGATTGACCCAGATTCAGGAGGGATTCTGAACCTTCGGGTGCTGAATATAGGAATGTTAAAATAACTAGAATGGAGGAACCGGTTTGAGCAGTTTTGGTGAATACCTTTAGACCGCAGGCTTGTAGGGACTGTGGTAGAGTGCATATGGGGGAGTGCTGGAAATGAACTGGAGCATGTTTTTGATGTGGGTCAAAGGAACATACGTTCAGAGAGTGCAGCTCAGGATCAAGTTGCGGAGCAAAGAGGTGTCCAACCGCTGCGAGGAGGACCACCACCACGGAGAGGCCGTGGGCAAGGTAGAGGTGGTAATGGTAATGGACGGGGACGTGGGGCACCTGGCAGAGGTGCTAGACATGCTGAAGCTCGACAGCCAGTGTTGGTTTATGCTGCATGGCGTCGTGAGGAGGGTGATGCTCCTGATGTTATAACCGGTACGTTCTTCATTCATAGCACGCCTTACACTGCTTTGATTAATGTTGGTTCCACTCATTCGTATGTTTCCTGTAATATATCTGGGGTGTTGGGTGTGCTTCCTGAGGAGACTGTGAGTGGGGTATCAGTGATAAGTCCTTTAGGACACTCGGTTAAGGTAGATAAACTCTTTAGGGAGGTGCCTTTAGAGACACAAGATAGGATATTTGTAGGAGATTTGATGGAGTTGCCATTTGGGGAATTTGATCTTATCTTGGGAATGGACTGGCTAACTAAGCATAAGGTGACGTTGGATTGTGCTGTTAAGAGAATGGTGCTAAGAACTGTCGAGGATGAGGAGATAATGGTCATAGGGGAGCGAAGGAACTATTTGTCCAATGTTGTCTCGGCTTTAAGGGCTGAGAAGTTGATTTGGAAAGGTTGTGAGGCGTTTTTAGCATTTATGAGTCAAGCTGAACTTGAGGGGATGACTATGGAGTCAGTCAAGACTATCAAAGAATTTCAAGATGTTTTTCCTGAGGAGCTTCCTGGACTACCTCCGAACAGAGAAGTCGAGTTCGGAATCGACTTGTTACTTGGAACTGCTCCAGTGTCCATTGCACCTTATCGGATGGCACCAAAGGAGTTGGTAGAACTGAAAGCTCAGATTCAAGAACTGTTAGATAGAGGGTTTATAAGACCAAGTGTTTCTCCATGGGGCGCACCAGTGTTGTTCGTAAAGAAGAAAGATGGGACCATGCGGATGTGTATTGATTATCGACAGTTGAACAAACTGACGATCAAGAACAAGTATCCTTTGCCAAGAATCGACGATCTGTTCGACCAACTGAGAGGAGCTTCAGTATTTTCTAAGATCAACCTTCGGTTAGGATATCATCAGTTGAGAGTCAAAGAAGAGGATATTCATAAGACGGCATTCAAAACTCGATATGGTCATTACGAGTTTCTGGTTATGCCCTTTGGTTTGACTAATGCATCGGCAGCATTCATGGATTTGATGAATCGGGTATTTCAGCCGTACTTGGATCAGTTCGTTGTCATTTTTATCAATGATATCTTGGTGCACTTGGAAACGGAAGAGAAGCATGATGAGCATCTTCGTATTGTGCTGCAAGTGCTAAGGGAAAATCAACTCTATGCAAAGTTCAGTAAGTACGAGTTTTGGTTGAGTGAAGTAACTTTCTTGGGGCATGTTGTGTCTGCTGAGGGAATAAAGGTAGACCCTCGGAAGATTGAGGCGATTCTGGAGAGGAAGCCACCGAGGTCAGTAACAGAAATCTGAAGTTTTCTAGGGTTGGCAGGTTATTATCGAAGATTTGTGGAAGGATTTTCTATGTTGGCAACACCGTTAACAAAACTTATAAGGAAGGGAGCACTGTTTTTTTGGACAAATAAGCAGCAAGAGGCTTTTGAGAAGTTAAAGAAGGTTCTGACTGAGGCATCAGTGTTGATTCAGCCAGAGTCTGGTAAGGATTTCACTGTGTATAGTGACGCGTTACATGTAGGTTTGGGCTGTGTGTTGATGCAAGAGGGTAAAGTGGTCGCTTATGTTTCACGACAGCTTAAGCCTCATGAGGTAAACTATCCTACTCATGACTTGGAGTTGGCAGCGGTGATCTTTGCGCTTAAGATATGGAGGAACTATTTGTATGGGGAGAGATGCATTATTTATACAGATTATAAGAGTCTTAAGTACTTGCTGATTTAAAAGGAGCTGAATCTTAGACAGCGAAGGTGGATAGAGTTGTTAAAAGACTATGACTGTTCGATTGAGTACCATCCAGGTAATGCAAATGTCGTGGCTGATGCATTGAGTTGAAGGACTGTGGCGAAATTGAAGGCAATGTTTGCTCGTTTAAGCTTGTATGACGATGGAAGCTTATTGGCAGAGTTACAAGTGAGACCGACTTGGGTGGAGCAGATTAAGAAGCAGCAGTTGGTGGATGAATCGTTGGTTTCACAGTTTCAGCAAGCTGAGAAGGGGGAGAATTCAGACTTTGAATTAAATGATGACGGGGTTCTTTGTTTTCGAGGAAGAATTTGTATGCCGAAGGACTCTGATTTGAGATTGATGATTTTGAGAGAGGCTCATGGTGGACCTTGTGCTATGGATCCAGGAGGGAGTAAGTTGTATCGAGACTTGCGAGAGCTATATTGGTGGCCTGGGCTTAAGCGAGAAGTGACTGAATTTGTGGGAAAATGTTTGACGTGTCAACAAGTAAAGCCCGAGCATCAACTACCTTTAGGATTGTTACAGCTAGTGAAGATACCACTTTGGAAATAGGAAAGGGTAACCATGGATTTTGTGAGTGGTCTGCCATTGACACCTTCCAAAAAGGACTCAGTTTGGGTGATTGTGATAGGCTGACGAAATCTGCCCATTTTATACCTGTCTGAATCAATTACTCACTTCAAAGGTTGGCCAAGTTGTATGTGGCAGAGATAGTGTGGTTGAATGGGGTGCCAATATCAATAATTTCTGACTGAGACCCAAGGTTTACATCTCGGTTTTGGCAGAAGTTGCATGAGGCATTGGGAACGCGATTGGATTTTAGTACGACTTTTCACCCTCAGTCGGATGGGCAGTCAGAGAGGGTCATTCAGATTCTAGAAGATATGTTGAGGGGTTGTGTTATCGACTTTAGGGGCAGTTGGGAGGATTACTTGCCATTGGCAGAGTTTGCGTATAATAACAGTTACCAAGCAAGTATTCAGATGGATTCTTACGAGGCACTGTATGGGCGAAGGTGTCATTCACCTACTTGCTGGGCAGAGTTGGGGGAAAGGCAAGTACTTGGACCAGAGTTAGTAGCGGATACTGAAGACAAAGTTAAGGTGATCAGGAATTGGTTAAAGGAGGCAGCGGATTGACAAAAGTCTTATGCTGATCTGAAACGTAAGGATATTAAGTATGCTGTAGGGGACATGGTCCTTTTGAAAGTTTCACCTTGGAAGAAGATATTGAGGTTTGGTAAGAAGGGCAAGTTGAGTCCACGGTTCATTGGGCCTTATCGGATCCTTAAGCGGATAGGGCCAGTGGCTTATCAGCTAAAGTTACCTCTAGAGCTGGATCCTATTCACGACGTCTTTCATGTGTCCATGCTAAGGCGATATCATTCTGACCCTACTCATATCATGCCAGTTGCAGAAATTGAGGTACAGGCAGATTTGACCTTCGAAGAAGAACCTGTGCAGATACTTGATCGTGACGTCAAGGTGTTGAGAAGAAAGTCAGTCCCATTGGTAAAGGTACTTTGGAGAAACCATGGTAAAGAAGAAGCTACTTGGGAGTCAGAGGAGGCAATGCGTCAACAATACCCTCAACTATTTGGATCAAGTAAATTTTCGAGGTCGAAATTTCTTTAAGGAGGGTAGAGTTGTAACACCCAGATTTTCGGGATCTTCGTAATTTTAGAGACTTTCGTAAAAATTTTTAAAATTTGGTATTTGGTTGTGAAATTCATAATTGGAGTGTGTAAATGGGCCTATGGAAGGCCCATGTGTTGGCCAAAACCCAGTAGAATGGTTGAATTTTGGACTGAAGGAGTTAGGGGCATTGGATAGGTGGCCTTATTAAAAGATGTGGGTAAAATGTTACACAAGAGAGCCCTTGGCAAAGTGGTTAAGTGACGCCAGTAAGGAGCCAAAAAAAAAGTGGCGTGTAAGTGGTTGGAGGAAGGCCAAGGTTCGATTCACTAGGCTGGCAATTGTGTTGTTATATTTATGCCTTGAGCATGCAGGAGTTTGAAGTTGAATGGAACTCTGTTGGAGAGAGTTTGAATCAGTCAAATGCATGAATTTAGGAGTGATAAGGGGAGAGATTTTAGGGATTTGAATGGAGGCTTAGTGTTGGCCGAATAGTGGGAATTTAGGGAGGAGAAATCAGCTTAGGGCTTTTAGGTTAGTATTTCGGCATTAGGGGCTTTTGTTGTGCCGTTTTCTTTTGTTTAAACATCATAGGGTTATTTCTTTTCTTCCTTTTCTTCTCTAGCCGAAATCACCACTCCTTTCATCCATTTTTTTTCTCTTTCTCTTCTTTTTCCAAAACCAAACTACCATTCCCTTTCGTTTCATCACCCTTGTTGAATAGCCACAAGAGCCAAAACTTTTGAAGTTGGTTGTGCCAATTTCATTTAGACCAGCATCCTTCTTTTCTCTTCATTTGTTGTGACCGATCCCTTCATCCGCTAAACTCTAAAAGTCCCCGACGGCAACAGCATTACAAAGCCACCACACCATTTCTTTTTCTCGGTCCTAAAAGCTGAAATACCTTAGTTATAGGGGCATAGCCGAACCTGTAGACCTCTAGGATTCAAAGACTGCTAGGTGGTTGAGGGCTAAGTCTACTTTGGGTCTAAACAGTGTAGAAGGGAAGACTGTGGTAAGTACTCGTTTTCCAAATCGGTTCAGTAGTGTAAATGTTAAGAAAAGTCGAAACCCCTTATAGTTTAAAGAGGTTATCGATTTGAGGTATAGGCCTCACTGGGCCTTTTCATTCGACTTTTATGGTTTGTGTAGTGAAGTAGACAACTTTGGAGGAGCAGCAAGGCTTGGAGTATCGGTTTGGATAAACTTGGATCGAATCATCGGACCCTGTGAAGGTAAGTGATCTATGGCAATTAGGGGTTCTTTGGCCGACTATGGTAAGGTGGATTTTGGGTTTGATAAGCAAGAATTATAAACTAAGAATGGTGGTGATTAATTGTAGGTTATCGTGGGAGACTTTGTTACCAAATGTCACAAAACAGGTGTGTAAAAACCCTCGTAGTAGCTTAGATTAATATTCGCTGAAAAGTCGAAATGCTAAAATTTCAGCATTTCGGGAACTTGTGATTTTGCATTTGGTTATAGATGCAAAAAATATGATAAGATCAGTGTTTGGATCGATGGAACAGGTAAGAGCGCAATTTTGTGCACGATGGTAAGTTGGGCCTCAATGGGCTGGAATCGGGCCTAATGGGCTTTCAAGCCCAATGGGCTTCCGGGTCCATTTGGGTAAAATTGATAGAAAATGGAATTTGGAAAAGTTGCATGTTAACACAGTTAGTACTGTTGTAAAATTTGGGTTAAGTGGGCTTAGTGGGCAAAATCGGCATTCGTAGGGCCCATTAGGGGTTTTGGGCCCAAAAGCCCGAATTTGATAAAGTGGGTCAAAGATCATTGTTTAAACACTTGGAAATATTGATAATTGTTAATGAACATGGAAAACCCTGATATTTGGTAAAATTACGAAATTACCCTTATAATATGAAAAATGACTATTTTGCCCCTAGGTAAAAATGACCATTATACCCCCTAGGGTTTAATTATGAATATGATGCATGAGATATTGTTATACATGATATGACATGGTATGCACATGATATGTTAAGAGATCCACATGATATGCTATGATATACTCATTATATGCATGGGTTGGGTTTTATATAAATATAGGAAGTGCGAAAGGGCTTTGCCCCAATTTACCAAAAAGGGCTTTGCCCTAGTTATTAAAAGAGGCTAGGCCTCCAGTTATATGATAAAGCAGCTATGCTGCCAGTGGAGAGTTTGGTTGGTTTGGTTGAGTTATTCCCTACATGGAGAGCTTGGTTGGTACGGGTGGAGAGTAGCGGATGGTGGGTTGAGTAGTCTCCCCAAATGGGCTTGCATACATTCATTGGTATTTCATGTGATATTGAAATGGGCCTATGGGCCATACCGTTTACAGTAAAGGCTTCGGCCCAGTGATATGATTTATGAAAAGGCTTCTGCCTAGTATTTGTCGAGACTGAATTAGGGCTTAGGCCAGTATGCTGATATTAGTTTGGGCTCTGAAAGGGGCTTGTTGCACACTGAGTTTCCAAACTCACCCCTTTCCTTAACCTTGCAGTTGAGCCTTGATGCGGAGACTTGGAGCTGGAGGGGATTCAGAGTGGCCGTGGTGATCGCTTTCGAACTTTGCAATAAGTAACCGGCTTTTTTTTTATAAGTTTTATCTTAATTATTATTATTTGGTTTTGGGTTGTAATAAGGCCATATTAATTATTTTTCTGGGATTATTTTATTTTATACTCTATATTTTACTGATAATAGTCCAAAATTGTAACACCCCATTTTATGATATAAAATAGCATATATTAATTTGCACCATAACTTTAAGTTATAAATTATTAATATTTAGTGCACATGTTGCTTATCATCAACATGATGGCCGGCCACTACACATAAAAGTGGGAAGTTTGACATGCAAATCCTCCTATTTTGCACTACAATTTATTTGGCCACTACAATTAACCTATAGCATTTTTAAAAATTTTCACATAAGACCTATTTAATAAATGTCACATACAAATGACAAAATCAAAGCATGAAATTTTCACACATGCACTTTCACATATATTAAGCACAGAATATAACATCTAATTATTTTTGTGACTTCATTTTGTGGTCCCAAAACCACTTTCCGACTAGGGCCAAAATTAGGGCTGTCACAACTCTCCCCCTAAAGGAATTTTTGTCCCCAAAAATATCACCAGTGAAAAGGTTAGGATAACGTTCTTTCATCAAGTCCTCTAGCTCCCAAGTTGCTTCTTCAACCCCGTGTTTGAGCCACAGTACTTTCACTAATGAGATTTTCTTATTTCGTAGTTCTTTTACTTCACGAGTCAAAATACGAACTAGTTCCTCTTCATAACTCAAATCAGACTGAATTTCAATCTCTGATGGATTAATCACATGAGAAGGATCGGATCTGTACCGACGGAGCATCGAAACATGAAAAACATTGTGAATCTTTTCAAGTCCAGGTGGCAAAAGTAGTCTATAAGCAGCCGGCCCAATCTGTTCTGAAATTTCGTATGGCCCAATAAATCTTGGGCTCAACTTGCTTTTATGGCCAAATCTGAGTACCTTTTTCCACGATGAAACTTTAAAAAACACTTTGTCTCCAACTTGATACTCTATATCCTTCCGTTTCAAGTCTGCATATGATTTCTGATGATCTGATGCTACTTTTAGACTTTCACAGATCACTTTTACCTTCTGTTCGGCCTCTTTAATCAAATCAACTCCGTAAATCTTATTCTCACTGAGTTCAGTCCAAAACAAAGGTGTACGACATCTACGACCATACAAAGCCTCGTAAGGTGACATCTTGGTGCTCGATTGAAAACTATTATTATATGCGAATTTAACCAAAGGCAAGTATCGTTCCCACGATACACTAAACTCAAGGATGCAATATCTCAACATATCCTCGAGTATCTGAATAATTCGCTCAGATTGACCATCGGTCTGGGGATGAAAAGCGGTGCTAAAATGCAACTTAGTACCCAATGCTTCTTGCAATTTCTTCCAAAACCACGATGTGAATCTCGGATCTCTATCCGACACAATAGAAGCAAGTACCCCATGTAACCTTACAATCTGAGAAACATACAATTCGACTAACTTATCAAGTCAATAATCCGTACATACGGGAATAAAATGAGCCAACTTTGTCAATCTATCAAACACAACCTAGATCGCATCTTTCCTGCTCGGAGACAATGGCAATCCAGATACAAAATCCATCGTGATTCGATCCCACTTCCATTTAGGTATCATGATCGGCTGAAGTAAACCTGAAGGCACTTGATGTTCCGTTTTCACTTGTTGACATATCAAACACTTTGAAACAAAGTCAGAAATGTCTTGTTTCATACCATGCGCCCAATACTGACGTTTCAGATCGTTGTACATTTTAGTACTGCCCGGGTGAACTGACATTCGGTTGCTATAAGTCTCGTTCAAAATCATCGGAATAAGCTCTGAATTTCTCGGAACACATAATTGATTTCTGAACCTCAAACAATCATTGCTATCACTCAAAAACTCTGAATCCTCTTTCGAAACACATAAGTCTCACTTTGCAACTAATTCATCATTGCCTTTTTGAGCTTCACGGATTTGTTGCATCAATAATGATTTTGCTTTTAATTCTGCTACTAACACATCATCAGCGGACACAGACAGATGTGCATTCATTGCTCGCAAAGCAACCAGTGATTTACGACTTAAAGCATCAGCAACCACGTTAGCCTTTCCCGGATGATAATCAAAATGACAAGCTCGTAATCTTTCAGTAATTCTAGAAAACGCCTTTGTCTCAGATTCAAATCTCTCTGAGTCATCAAGTATTTGAGGCTTTTGTGATCGGAATGCACATGGCATTTTTCCCCGAACAAGTAGTGGCACCAAATTTTCAAAGCGAAAACAATAGCAGCTAACTCGAGATCATGAGTCGGATAGTTTTTCTCGTGAGGCTTCAATTGTCTCGAAGCGTACGCTACTACTCTACCCTCTTGCATCAATACACAGCCCAAACCATTTAGAGACGTATCACTATAGATCACAAATTCTTTACCGGATTCTGGCTGAACTAACACTAGAGCTTCGGTCAAAAGAGTTTACAATTGGTCAAAACTTTTCTGCCACTTTTCTGACCACTCAAATTTGATATCTTTCTAAAGCAACTTTGTCATTGGTGTTGCTATCATCGAGAAACCTTTCACAAACTGTCTATAGTACCCAGCAAGTCCCAAAAAGCTTCGAACTTCTAAAACATTTCTCGGAGGCTTCCAATCAAGTATAGCTAAAATTTTACTCGGATCAACTCGGGTGCCCGATGCGGATACAATATGCCCCAAGAAGCTGACTTCTCTCAACTAGAATTCACATTTACTGAACTTCGAATATAATTGCTTGTCTCTCAAAATCTTCAACACTAACTTCAAGTGCTCGGCATGATCAGTTTCATTGTGTGAATAGATTAAAATATCATTTGTAAACACAACTACAAACCGATCCAAATACTGTCTGAAAATTTGATTCATTAAGTCCATGAAAACAGCAGGGGCATTAGTGAGCCCAAACGACATCACTAGGAACTCATAGTGTACGTACCTCGTTCTAAAAGTAGTTTTAGGCACGTCAGAGTCTCTAACCCGCAACTGATAGTAACCCGATCTCAAGTTTATCTTCGAAAATACTGAGGCTCCTTTCAGTTGATCAAACAAATCGTCGATTCACGGCAACAGATATTTATTCTTTATCATTACCCTATTAAGCTGACAATAATCAATGCACATTCTGATGGTTCCATCTTTCTTTTTCACAAACAACACTGGTGCACCCCAGGGAGAAAAACTCGGTCGAGCAAAACCTCTATCTGTCAACTCTTGCAACTGATATTTCAATTCTTTTAATTTGATTGGTGCCATACGATACGAAGCTATCGAAATAGGTGTAGTCCCTGGTACTAGTTCAATACCAAACTCTACCTCCCGAATAGGTGGTAATCCAGGTAATTCCTCGGGGAACACATCCGGATATTCACAAACCACGGGCACAGTCTCAAGTTTCTTTTCTGATTCTTTACTATCCAGTACATACGAAAGATATGCTTCACACCCCTTTTTTACATATTTATGAGCCAACATCGAAGATATAACTGCCAATAATCCATTCAAATCGGTAGACTCAACTCGAATTATCTCATTATTCGCACACCTCAAATCAATTGTCTTTCGTTTGCAGTTTACTATTGCATCATGCACAGTTAACCAATCCATACCGAGAGTGACATCAAACTCGTCAAACGGTAATAACATTAAATCAGCTAGGAAATAAGAATCTCGGATCATTAGGGGACATTTCTTACATACTTTGTCAACTAGCACATAACGGCCCAAAGGGTTCGACACCCGAATCACAAACTCAGTAGACTCATATGAATGAGTAGAACCGGGATCAATCAAAGCAATAACATCAGTATAAAAAAGAGTGAAAGTACCGGTAATAACATCTGGTGAAGAAGCATCCTCACGCGCGCGTATAGCATATGCTCTGGAAGGAGCACGAGCCTCAGAACGTACAGTAGTATCTTTAGTCCCTCTCTGATTTCCACCAGCATTACCCGTATGTCTAGGTGGTCTACCTCGTGTTACAGTGCTACTAGGTCTCCTAATCGGATCAGTATTCTGTTCAGCTAATTTCGGACTGTCTTGGATAAAGTGATCAGCTGATCCACACTTGAAACAAGAGCGGTCATGAAATCTACAGCTTCCTGAATGCCATTTACCACAATGCTTGCACTTAGATTTGTCCTGCCGATCATTGCCGACACTGGCAACAGAGGTGGCTCGCGTATTCACAGGGGGTCAATAACGGTCCCGTCTGGAAAAACCCAACGTATTCTTAGATCGGCCTGAGTCATCTCTAAATTCCTTCAATGATTGATGAAAGGATTTTCCCGAAGATCTTTTACGGAACTCTCCAGCTCCATCATCAGCTTTTCTCTTCTCTTTACCGAGCTCTTCGGCTTTACAAGCTCGCTCGACCAGCTCTACAAACTCTTTGATTTCTAAAATACCCACCAACAGTTTGATGTCTTCATTCAACCGGTCCTCGAAGTGTTTACACATGATAGCCTCAGACGAAACACATTCCCGAGCATATCTACTAAGTCTGACAAACTTTTGCTCACAGTCGGTAACTATCATAGAACCCTGTTTGAGCTCAAGAAATTCCTTTCATTTTTGATCGATGAATCTTTGACTGATATATTTCTTACGAAACTCGGTTTGAAAGAATTCCAAAGTAACCCATTCTCTCAGCACCACTGAAACCAAAGTATTCCACCAATAGTAGGCAGAATCACGTAACAGTGATATAGTACATTTTAAGCACTCATCGGATGTTCACGATAATTCATCAAACACATGAATGGTATTATCGAGCCAAAACTCAGCCTGCTCGGCATCATCACTGTCAGTAGCCTTGAACTCAGTAGCCCCGTGCTTTCAAATTCTATCAACCGGGGGCTTGCTTAACCTCAACTGGTCAACTATAGGAGGTACCATAGGTGTAGGGTTGTATTAGTTGGGGGTGGAGGATGTGAAACAACCGGATTGGTCTGAATATACTGAGTAAACCAATTGTTCATCATAGCATAGAAGGCTTGTTTAGCCTCATCATTTTGATTACTAGCATTCGGTTGAGAGTCTAACAGAACTGTCCCTATCGCGGGAGTAGGCGCTACGTTCTCTACATCATCAGCTACTGCTCGATCGGGATCGAAATCCTTTACTATACGAAAAACACTTTTTAATTGTCAGAAACCATCACACTATCATATTAACACTTTATGGCATGTATAGCTAGACTCACACACGCTACGTTAGTCCTAGAATCGACTAAACCGTAGCTCTGATACCAATAAAATTGTAACACCCAATTTTATGATATAAAATAGCATATATTAATTTGCACCATAACTTTAAGTTATAAATTATTAATATTTAGTACACATGTTGCTTATCATCAACATGATGGCCGGCCACTACACATAAAAGTGGGAAGTTTGACGTGCAAATCCTCCTATTTTGCACTACAATTTATTTGGCCACTACAAATTAACCTATAGCATTTTCAAAAATTTTCACATAAGTCCTATTTAATAAATTTCACATACAAATGACAAAATCAAAGCATGAAATTTTCACACATGCACTTTCACATATATTAAGCATAGAATATAACATCTAATTATTTTTGTGACTTCGTTTTGTGGTCCTGAAACCACTTTTCGACTAGGGCCAAAATTAGGGCTGTCACAAAATTGGGTTAGACTTAGGGCGCATTTTCAAAATGATACTTGTTTTCAAAATAACGCAACGATACAATTAATCGGTTTACCAAAAATATCTACTTAAATGAATTCCAACTCGATTTTTTTTCCAAAACCTAACCTCGCGCCAAAGTGTGGCAATGGTTGTGGGCATGTCTAGGATTGGATCCAATCAAAAGCTTGGTACTTAAGAAGCCTTCATGGCTCATCTCCTCTGTTTCGGATACCTACCTGGTGCACAGCTTCCATTCACTTTATTAACTTAGCAAAGACTATCTTTTAAAACACTAAGAAGGACGTTGAAAGAGGAATGGGTTTTCTTAAAAACTTCAACGTGACACGTCGGGTCTGGCCATAACGTCTGGGCCGGGTTTGGGGTGTTACATCAGCTATCATATATCAATTATATCACAATGTTTATACTATATTCAATTCAGTCCAAAATCTCGATATTCAATATTATTCAATATATTTAAGACAAACCAATTCATGGAACAAGTCATAATCTTACCATAATAACTAGTCACGCAATTAATATGTAGAGAGTGGAAGGAATACCTAGCCACCAAAGGCAAGTGATGGAACTCTATATGATAGAAGCTTGTTTAATGGAGGATTCAACAGACCACTGGGTCATTGATTTAGGAGCCACTAATCATGTCTGTGTGTTTTTACAGGGGTTTGAGGAGACAAAAGATCTTAGCGAGAAGAATCTATTGTTGCATACAAGAAATGGGACAACTGTTGCAGCTGAAGAAGTGGAAAATGTGCATATTTATTTTGGTAATTTTAGGAAGATTATTTTGAAAGATGTTTTCTATGTGCCATGTTTCAAAAGAAACTTAATTTCAGTTGTATGTTTATATAAAGACGACTTGACCGTGACTTCTAATAATGGAATTGTAATATTTAGAAATCACAATCTTATCTATAAAGGATGGATGCCAAATAATCTCAATTTTATCAAACCAAATATGTACACCCTACTTGAGATTGAAATATCGAATAAGAAACTTAAAACTTCTCACTTTAATTAGGTGTACGTTTGGCATTTGAGACATGGTCATGTAAGTAATATGAATATGCATATAAATAATAAGATATCGAATTCAGCTACTTGTCAACGACTCCCGCCTTTCCTTTCTCTCATTATAGCCAGTGTCATCTTTGGCTATGTTTGGTAATTCAATAAATAAAACAATATCATATTACATTCAATTCACAACCAAATACATAGCCACTCATATTTTACATTTTATTTAATTTAGTCCTTATACTTGGGATATCATATTTTTCAATATGAAGCTTCAGATTAAAATCCAATTTTACATGCTTTCATTAAGGACTCTATATTTTATATTTATAGCACAACCCCATGACAAGTATTTAATTTATTCAATTTAGTCCCTAATGTTACGAAGTTATCTAACAAGATTAATTAGCTTTCCAATTTAGTCATTATCATGATATAAGCTTAATATCTATCAAATTCAAGCCTAATTCATGAATTTCTCTTTAATGGAAATTTGCTAAAAATTAATACATGGAAATCAATCTCACATGATTATAAGTCTATAAAATTACAAGAAAAATGCTTGGTTACCTTATCTAATTGTTGGTTGGATGTTCCAAGAATTTTTTTAGCTTTATTTCTTTTTTATCTATGGTGGACAGTTAGAAACAAAAGAAGATGATAATGTTTCTCATTTTTTTTGACTAAATTTGATATTTATATCATGATTAACATTATTTAATCTTAATTAATTAACATAATTATTGTTTAATTATAATAATTTAACTATTAATTAAACTAAATGAGAATGTCATCATAATCCACTAACTATAAGAAAACATTGGTTTAATTACCATTGTAGTCCTTTGGATAATTGCTATCTAAGTCCCCAAGCCATTTCTTAATTAAAACTATATAGCAAGTAAACTTTTATAATTTAGTCCTTGAGTTTTAATTAACTAATTTCTCAGTTAAATTACTTAATCAAATTCCAATATATCCTTATAATAACTTTGTAAATACTCCTATTTTGTATTTATAGACTTGGTTTATGCAAATAGGGTTCTGAAACCACATATTTCGACACCATTAAAAATTATGTCATTACAATTCTCCCCCTTAAGAAATTTCATCCTCGAAATTTATCTAAAATGAGGTGGGGTTACTGAGATCCCATTATCTCTTTTGATTCTCAAGTAGCTTCTTCAACGTTATGAATGTGCCACAAGACTTTCTCCAATGCCACACGCTTGCTCCTTAACTCTTTACTTCTTGAGCTAAGATCTTGATTGACTTTTCTTCATACGACAAATTGGGTTGCACCTCAATTGTTTCAATAAGTGTGATATAAGGATAAGATCGATATCTTTAGGGCATTGATGCATGGAACACATCGTAAATCTTTTGCAACTTCAAAGATAGAGCTAGACGGTAGGCAACTGATCTAACTCTGTCAATGATCTTATATGGCTCGATAAATCTGGGACTTAGCTTCCATTTGCAGCCAAAGCACAACACTTTCTTTCACAAAGAGACTTTAAAAATGCTTTTTCACCTACAGCATATTTAGTTTCTTTTTGTTTCAGACCAGCATATGAATTTTGCCTATCTGATGCGAGACTTTTAGAAATACTTTTTCACCCACAACATATTCAATTTCTTTCTGTTTCAGATCAGCATATGATTTTTGTCTATTTGATGCTGCTTTCAATATGCCTTTTATTATCTTCACCATATCTTCTGTCTCTTGCACTAGTTTCAACCAAATTATCTTTTTCTCGCTTAAATCTAACCAAAAAAAGGGTCTTCTACACCATTGGCTATATTATGCTTCATACAGAGCCATTTGAATGCTCGATTGGAAATTGTTATTATAAACAAATGCAACAAAGGAAAATAATGTTCCCAACTATATCTAATTTCAATGACACAAGCGTGAAACATATCTTGTAGTACTTGATTAACACATTCTAATTGGACGTTAGATTGGGGGTGGAAAGTTGTGCTAAAATTCTACCTCGTACCCAAAGTTTTGTGCAATTGCTTCTAGAATCTCGAAGTGAAACGAGGATCTCAATTTGAGATAATGGACACAAGTACACCATGTAGCCTTACTATCTTGCGAATACATAGTTCAATAAGCTTCAGAAGTGGCCAATCAATTCTTATTTCAAAAAATGAGTAGATTTCGTAAATTAGTCGACTATAACCCAAATAACATTCCTTTTGTTCGGTGAAGTTGGCAAGACAACAAAAAAATCCATCGCAATTCATTCCCATTTCCACTCAGGAATTGAAATAGGCTTAAGCGACCTAGTGGGAACTTGGTGTTCAATCTTTACATGCTGGCACGCCAAGCAATTAGCAACATACTCCATGATTGCTTTTTTATGCCTAGCCATCAATATGATTCTCATAAATCATGCTAGATATGAGCATCATGAGGATGCATAACAAAAGAACTATTGTAAGCTTCACACATAATCAATTTCTTTAGCTCAACATTATCTGGTACACAAATTTGATTGTGAAATCGAAGACAATCATTCTTATTGATGTTGAAATTTTCAATACTGCCTTGCTGAGCAAGCTTCAATTTCTCCACTAACCTAGCATTTATGGATTATGCCTCTTTTATCTGATCAATCAACACAAGCTTCATTTTCAATTTAGCTAGCAAACAACCATCATCGCAAATACTCAGTTGAGTAAACATTCCTCTCAATTTGAATACTAAATCATCGAATACTTAGCTGAGCAAACATTCCTTTCAATTTGAATACTAACTTTCAACTTAAGGTATCAGTTAGCACATTTACTTTCCCATGAATACTTATGGAGTTATTATAAGAATATATTGAAGCTCGATTAAGTAATTTAATAGAGAAATTAGTTAATTAAAGCTCAGGGACTAAATTTTAAAATTATAATTACTATTGAGTTTTAATTAAGAAAAGGCTTGGGGGAACTAGATAGAAATTATCTAAAGGGCTAAAATAGTATTTAAACCATTATTTTCTTATAGTTAGTAGATGATGATGACATTCCCATTTAGTTTAACTAATAATTACATTATTATAATTAAACCATAATTAGGTTAATTAATTAAGAGTAAAGTGGGAAAAAATGAGAAACATCATCATCTTCTTTAGTTTCTCATCGTCCACCATAGATGAAAAAGAAAGAATGCGCAAAATTTCTTCAAACATTCGACCAACAATTGGATAAGGTAACCAAGCCCTTTCCTTGTAATTTTTATAGATTTATGATCATGGGACCTTGATTTAACTAGCCCATGTATTAGTTTGTTCAATTATTGATTTTTTAGCAAATTTCCATTAAAGAGAAATTGATAAATTAGACTTGAATTTGATAGATATTAAGCTTATTTCATGATAAAGACTAAAGTGTAAAGATAATTAAGCTTGTTAGATAACTTTGTAACATTAGGGATAAATTGAATAAATTGAAAACCTACCATGAGGCTATTCTATAATAGAAAATACAGAGTCCCTAATGAAAGAATGTGAAATTAAATTTTGATTCGAAGCTAGATATAAAAAAATGCATATAACGAGTATAAGGACTCAATTGAATAAAATGAAAAATATGAATGGGTGTGAATTTGGTTGTGAATTGAGTGTAATCTGAGATTTTTTTATTTATTGAATTATGAAACATAGCCAAAGATGACACTAGACCATCGCGAGAGAAAGGAAAGGCAAGATTCGTTGATGAGTAGCTAAATTATTGGTTTGTACTTTTATGATTTGAGATCATACTATTTATATGCATATACATTTTGATTGCATGACTAGTTATTAATATAAGATTATGACTTGTTCCTTTAATTGATTTGTGTTAATGATATGGAATATCAAGAATTTAGGTTGAATTAAATATAGTATTGTAACACCCCTCACCTGTATTCAATGCTGGAATAGGGTTACGAAGCATTATCGGACTTACAGAACAATTAAACAACCATTTGGCATACATAGCATCATTTCATACATTCATCATTCAAACTCAATCAATTTGTCCCTTATATGAGCCTATAAGGCCCTAAACATGCTTTGGGAATGGTTCAAAACTAAATCGATGACTTATGAAACTTTTACGAAACTTGGAAAATATTCTTCAAAACAGGGGATGTAACACCCCAAACCCGGCCTAGACGTTATGGCCAGATCCAGCGTGTCACATTGAAGTGTTTTATCGAAAACCTTGTTTTCATTGAAAACCCTTCTTTAAAATAAAACCTAGAGTAAAATCCCAGCTTGTATTTGTTGCTTTCAAAGCGAGGTGTATTAAAAAAAACTATTCCTTCTTGTATGATAATAATTACTTTGTAAAATCTCCTTTCAGTTGCGGAAGCTTTATTTAAAACCGATGATCGATGAAAACTTGTCATTTAAAAATTGAGTTACAGAAACGTAGTATTTAAAAACAATTATGGTTTTAAGAAAACCATGTTCTACTTCAAGCAAATATAAAGGATAATAATAATAAATATAATCCTAATTTGAATAATAACTAGAGGAAAGGCCTTATTACATTCCGAACTGAAATAACTTTAAATACTAGAAATTATAGGCTTAAGAAAACAAGTCCAAGTCGTCTTGCAATCTGGCCACCAATCGGGCCTTAGCCCATTACAACAGACAGTACCAGATGGACCTTAGCCCATTACAGAATAAGAAACATTATCAGGATTGGAACCAAAATGAGAATCAGAATCAGAATCAGTAACAGAATCAGAATCAGAATCAATATTAGTAACAGAATCAGAATCAGAATCAATATTAGTAACAGAATCAGAATCAGAATCAGAATTTGGTGACAGGATCAGAATCAGAATGTGAATGCAATCCCAACCCAATCCAGCCGTATACACCCTCGTACCAACCTTACACCATGTGGGGAGACAACTCGACCCTCCCATCCGCTACACACCATAAAATTTGCAGCATGGCTGCTAGAACAGATATCGTGACAAAGTCACCAGATACAAATATTGTGGCAGAGCCACCAGAATCAGATAATGTGGCAAACCCACCTAACAGAATACGTGGCACAAAGCCATAGATAACTGTAATAACTTCAGCACATAGCCATCAGTGACGGTAATATAACTGGCGCACAGCCTTCGGTAAATATGATCGACACAGAGTCGTCAACAAATATGTTAGGCACATAGCTACAGGTAAATACGTTTGGCACGAAGCCATAGTCAAGATGGCACAAAGCCATATTTAGGTTGGTAGAGAGCCATTAATAACGGGTCTATAATCAGCACGAAGCCCACAACAACGGCACACAGCCTTCGGTAACGTGATCGGCACTCAGCCATCGATCGGTCAACAGATATTGTGACAGAGTCACCAGATACAGATATTGTGGCAGAGCCACCAGAATAGATATTTGTGGCATAGCCACCAGAACGCTTCCTCCGTACAAAATCCCAACCCATTCAACATGTCATGTATGCAGAATGTCATGCCCATATTTGAATCAAATAATCACAGTCAAGTCATTCATATCACCAACATATATTCACAATCAAATCCGTCAACCACACAGTCCAAGTCAGTCACTTTCCCACAAGGGCAAAACAGTCATTTAACACCCTAGGGGCAAAATGGTAATTTTACCCCACAAAGGTATCTCGGTAATTCTACCCTACAGGGGTATTTCGGTATTTTTAGCCTACAAGGGTATTTCGATAATTCTACCCTACGAGGGTATTTCGATAATTCTACCCTATAAGGGTATTTTAGTAATTCTACCCTATAGGGGTATTTCGGTAATTCTACCCTACAGAGGTATTTTAGTAATTTCACAATTAAGGGTAAAACAGTAATTCTGTAAATCGAGGGTAAAACGATAATTTTGTAAACCAAGGGTAAACCAGTAATTCTATAAATCGAGGGTAAAATAGTAATTTTACAAATCGAGGGTAAAACAGTAATTCTGTAAATCGAGGGTAAAATAGTAATTCTATAAACTGAGGGTAAAATGATAATTCTGTAAATCGAGGGTAAAATGGTAATTCTGTAAACTGATGGTAAAACAGTAATTCTGTAAATCGAGGGTAAAATAGTAATTTTACAAATTGAGGGTAAAACAGTAATTCTGTAAATCGAGGGTAAAATGGTAATTCTGTAAACTAAGGGTAAAACGGTAATTCTATAAATCGAGGGTAAAACAGTAATTTTACAAATTGAGGGTAAAACGGTAATTCTGTAAATCGAGGGTAAAATAGTAATTCTGTAAACTGAGGGTAAAATGGTAATTCTGTAAATTGAGGGTAAAATGGTAATTTTAAAAATCGAGGGTAAAACGATAATTCTGTAAATCGAGGGTAAAACGGTAATTCTGTAAATCGAGAGTACTTTGGTAATTTTACAAGTCGAGGGCATTTCAGTAATTGGTAAACTAAAGTATTCTAAACATGGATAACAATACGAATGAGCCTAAAGCCTATTCTCGGCCCAAATGGGCCCACACGCTCGTGTGGCCCTTTTAGCCCAAACCTAGCCACAGATATGCGATTCACCTAGCCTAGTCCAATATTTACTACACAATCAAACAACTTATCGAATTGGGCCCGTAGGCCCATTGGGCCCACATGGCCCCTTTCGGCCCATCGCGGCCCGAAGTAGCCATCCAACAACAAGAGTAGTGATAAATACACACCTGATTGGAGACTGGAGTTAATCCACATTCCGAGCACTCTTAGCCGACACCCAGCCCAAACGAGCACGCCATAAAGCGAAAGGGATCAGCCAAGAAAGGTACTTTTACTCTCCTCATGGTTCTCTCTATTTAAAGCCAGCTTCCCATCCACTCTTATGTTAGCTTCCCGATGTGGGATCCCTCCAACATCAGAGTTTAAATTCAACACCAACTCTTGCCGCCCCCTGTTAGCAAAATAAATGTTCTTTGCTTGCCATGGAATTCGAACCCATGCCTCCCCTCAAATGCTCCACACGCCACTTGCCACTAAGCCATAAGGTTTTTTTGTGTCACAATTTCTCCAACAATATTCTTAAGGCCTACCTACTACACCTAGGGTTTGATTCACCTTAAACCAAATTTTTTGCTAGAGTCCAGGTTTAAACCCAAGACTTCTCCAACACTTCTCAACACGCTTAACCACTAAAACAAGCCTTCATTAACGAAATTTGCATGCACAACAGAATATTATAAGCTGCCTTCAACCGCTCCCATGCTCAAGGCCCAAAACTTCTAGGCCCAAATTTAGGGTGTTACAAAAAGGCTTGACTACTACATTTTCGAATTTGTTTCAACCGAGTTACGACGTTCGAAAGCCCCGTTTGAACCTTAGGAATAGCTAGGATACATATGTCATGACATAGGATTTCGATTTATGTCTGCGAGTAAGACCATGGCATTGATATGTGCTTCTGATATATGTGTACGAGTAAGACATTTTCTGGGACAATGGCATCGATATGTGATTACATGTAGGACCACGTTTGGGACGTTGGCAATGTACGATATATGTGTGATTATCTGAGTGTCCTATGCAATTCTGAATGGTTAATCGGGCAAAGACAAGCTGTGTTCGAATGTGTTAGATAAGTTAATTGGCCAGGTATGAATTAGCTTGCTATTTAATTAAGATAAGGTAAGTAAGTAAATTGGTACTTATTCCAAATTATGCATAATGCAATTGATGGTTACATGTGAATTAGGTAAGTACATTCGGTCTTGTGAATAGTTTTTTTTAAATGAGTTTAAATTATATGTATGTATAAATACATGTATTTGGCTATCTAATTAAAATGTATATGAAAATTATATGATGATGCATGAGATTGTGTATTTATGCGCATATGAACTAGGTTGATATTAATTATATGGCTCGGAAGTTAATTGATAATTTGCTACCATGGATGTAAAAGTATTCGGCCAAGTGATAAATATCAATGAGTATATATTTATAATATTGATTTTATATGTTTAGATCCAAATGTTTTATAATAATGTGCTTTGGTTTGGTTTAATTAAATTGATGATATTTTTGGGTTGCTCATTTGCTTATGACTTACTAAGCTATAAATAGCTTACTTTATGTTTATGTGTGTGTTTTTTTATAGATTTTGGAGTCAAGATACGATGTAACAGCCCAAAATTGACCCTAGTCGGGAAGTGGTTTCGGGACCACAAAACCGAGTTACAAGAAAATTTATTGTTTTTAATTTTAATTGCATAGATTAAATGTGGTAGTGTATGTGTGGAAATAATAAAGGTCTAAAATTAGCCTTAGGAATGTGGATTTTCATGAAAGGACTTAGTTGAGAAATTTAGAAAAGATGATAGATGAATTATAAGGATTAATTAATAATAGGGTGAGGAAGCATGGCTTTGCATGTCAAATTGCCCATAAAATTCATGGTGGCCGGCCAAGGAGTGATGATGCTCCACTCATTCTAATTTAATATGTTTTCTTTGGTGAACAAATGATGGGGATAATAATAGAAAAGGGAACAAAAAAAAAATGGGTGTCATACTTGCCATCTCCTAGCCGAAAAACCAAGAAAAAGAAGGGGAGAAAAAAACTTGGAAAGAATTCGGCCATTGCTTGTGCCTAGGGGGAGTGTTTGATGTTGTGGCATGAAAAATGAGGGAGTTTGAATGCTTAATAAGGAGGGAAGAAGGAGTGTTCATGTTTTCTTCCTTTTGCAATTGTTCTAACTAGAGGAAGAAGAGGAAGCAAGATTCGGCCAAGGTGGTCCTTTAGACCAAGGTATGTTCAATGATATTTTTGGAAGCTTACACTACCTTTGGGGTGATGAGTCTAGATTCTATCTATTCCATGGTTGGATTTGGGGTTGTTGGAGAGTTAGGATTCGGCTAAGGAGTTTAAAAAAAAATCTAGTTGATACCTTGATGCTATTAGCATGCTAGTTATATGGATGTGTTAAGTTGCTTGTTATGTTAGCATGAAAGTTGAAAATTGTTAAGCTATTTTGTTGGAGGTGCCGAACTTAGGACTAGGAAGAGAATGAGTATTCGGCTAACATAGTGGAAAGGTGGTGTTGCCGATTGCTAGATTTAGACTAGGGGAGTGGCTATAATGGGCATTAAGATGTGGAACTTAAGAAATGTAGTTATATGTGGACTTACATGATGTTACAAATAGATGTGAAAATATGCTAGATTAGGAAAACTCGATTAAGTGTTCATGAGATGAAATTAGGTGTTTAAATGATGTTATAGTTGACATTGTACATGTATACATGCATTTCGGCCATGGTCTTTGCTTGATTTTGAGATTTGTAATGTAATTTTCCTAAATTGTCTATGAATTTTTGGTTGTTGATTTCATGGTAATGGTATATTGAATCCATGAAAATTTAGTAAGGTTGCATTCGGCAACTTGCTTGGAATTAAAAATTGATGTCTAAGCTTAGGTGATTTCGATGATGATATATATATATTCATAAGTATATTTAGTTGATTCGGCTTTGGTAGTTGCATGAGGTTATTAGCCGAATATACTAACATACATATACATGTGAAATTGGATTGTAAATATTTAGCAAGGTGGTTAAACTAGTTAAATTATTGATTTAGCTCAAGGAGCTAAAGGAGGTGAATCGAGCAAAGGCAAAGAAAAGGTTATCGAGTAGCCGAGTTGGAACCGTCTTACCCAACACGAGGTAAGTCATTAAGCATGTAGTTGGTATTATTTCAATGGTCATAATGTTATGTATTGATGCTGAATGGAATGAATAAATATACATATATATATGCATGTACGTATGTGATGATGAAATTGTTGAATGAACGAAAAGAGGTAAGATGTACTGAGTTGTTGATCTCGGCACTAAACGTGCGGGACAGCCATTTATGACCATGAGATTGGCGCTAAGTGCGCGGGATTAAATTGTACAGCACTAAGTGTGCGATTTGACTATGTTGCACTAAGTGTGCGAAATGAATATGATGCACTAAGTGTGCGAATTGACCATGCGGCACTAAGTGTGCGAGTTTGACTATGTAGCACTAAGTGTGCGATTTGATTACGTAGCACTAAGTGTGCGAGTTGATTATATAGCACTGAGTGTGCGGACTCAATATACAATCGTGAATCATTATGGACACTATGTGTGCGACACTATTGAGTCGATCGCGGACAGCGGATCGGGTAAGTGTCTTGAGTACATGGCTAATATGCGCTATGCTTATACTTGGTGTTGAGCTCGGTAAGTTGAACCTATGTGATAACTATACTTGAAGTCACGTACATAAAATTTATCGTAGGATGGGTGAAAGGCCGTTTTGTTGTTTGATTGTAACGAAAATAAATTGATTTATGAAAATGCTTCAATGTCCTATTGATGAGTATATGGATTGTGAATGCATGAATTGATATGAAATTGAATCGATAGGTTGGAGGAACTATGGTATGGTTCGGTATGGATGGAGTAAATTGTCTCGTTCCATTTTGTTTCCTCTTGTGATAATGTTATTGATGGATGGTAGTGCATTGCTTATGACTTACTGAGTTATAAACTCACTCGATGTTTCCTTGTCACCCATTATAGGTTGCTTGGACTCATCTATATTTTTGCGGGGTCAGGCCGTCATCGAAGTCATCACACCGGATAGCAAGTTTTGGTACTCTCTTCTTAGTTGGCTTAGAAGAACATTTTGGCATGTATAAGCTATTACGTTGTGTTTGAATTTTGGCATGTAAACTTTAAGCCATGCGAAAATGGCACGAATGTTCGATTGAGTTGGATCAAGGGTAGGCATGAAACGGACCTAGTTACTTTCGTAACAGATGCTGGCAGCAGCAGTGTCATGAGATTGAAAAATCACTAAAAATAGTAGGAGTGGAATTAATTGATGAATAAATTATGTAATCGAAGCTCGATGAGTCTGTTTTCATGAGGAAGTAACGAAAAGATCATATGGGCAGTATATTAAGAGATAATCAGATTTTTGTGGGACAGGGCCAGAACGGTTTCTGGATTCCCTGCTCCGACTTTGGAAATTCATTACAAATTAACCAGAGATAATTAGGGGTCGTACCATATATGTACAGATTCCTCTCTGAGTCTAGTTTTCATAGAAACAAACGGCATCAGTATTGAAGCCCCGTGCAGGGAGATATCCAAGTCGTAATGGGCAAAGGTCAGTGTAGTCGACCCCTGCAACTTGGGAGACTTTGACTAATAAACTGTACTAATTGGACCGAGCAAAAATTCTAGAAAAAAAATACATAGGTGGGCACATGAGTCTAGTTTCTGGAAAAAATTACGAAACTGATTTTCGAGTTACGAAACTCAAGATATGATTTTTAAAACGACTAGTACACAGATTGGGCAGTGTCTGGAAAATAAATTTTGTAAGGGGTTAAAGTCAGTTAACACCTCGTGTTCGACTCCGGTGTCGGTTTCGGGTTCGGGGTGTTACATACGAGCTCGAGGATCATCGTCAAAGTTAATCACACTATCGACTCTTTTTGGTACAATAAAGGTTTAAACTTGGATCTATGGCATGTATAAGCTAGCTTAGTTTTGGATAAGAGTAATGTGATGTATATATTAAGCCATGCGAAAATGGCTAATATAACAAGTGATTATATGAATTTAGTCATACTTAAATATGTTATATGCATGGAATATGGTTGATGAATTTGAATGTGTTTTCGTTGAATCAATTTGGTATATGCATGAATATAAAGTATGTTTGTTAGGCTACTCGTAATAAAAGAAATGATGCAAGGATGTTTTACATTTTGTATTAATAATTAATTTAAGTTGATGAGTGAGTTCAGATAAATGTTGGATTTGGATAATGAATTTGTATAATTGATGATTCGGCACTTGCATGTATGTTTATATATATAGTATGTGTGAAATGTTTGTTATTTGTTAACGGTTTTAAGAGAAATGTTCTATGGATGATTTTAGTCGAATAGGTTCAACGTTAATGTGCATTTGATTAATTTAAGATATGTGTATGAAATGTACGATAACATGGATGGATGCATTTCGGGTACTAAAGTCGGAAATGGTTTATTATGTGATATTGATTACATGTTTTGATAAGCTATGAAATGACTTAATCATACAGTGAAATTCGGTTATTTGGTGTGTTTGTGTTGACATAAATTTTGAGACATAAATTGACTTATTAAATTCACTCGGAATTGATAAATGACATAAGTACACATACATCTAATAATAGTTATTTTAAAGATATGTGCATATAACATGTGTGATAGTGAATTACATTGAATTAGTTTAAGATTGGCAACTTAGCATGTGAAATGGATATTCATAATGTTATTTGTTGTGCTCAAGAAAATTTTTGCTACTATGATTTACTGCACATATACTTATAGTAAATTTTGTAACTAGGCATATGATATGAATTGAATTTTGAATACATGGGTTAGATACTATGAAACGTTTTATGCGTGTATAGTATTAGAGAAAGAAAACGTTGTTACAGAGTGTAGCATATTTAAATAGTATGTTTCAAATATTCAGTTTCTGTATTGAAAACTTATCATGTGATTAGCACTTCTGTTATAAGATATTAAAATTGGTTATATGTCAGTTAAATAAAGCTGGATTGTGTTATTTTTGTAATATTGTTTTATGAATTTATATACTGAAGTTAGAAATGTATATTTCTGAACTTGGTTTGATTGACTGTGTGAAGGTGAGAAAGTTCTATCTTTTTCGGTAATGTTTCGTAACCCATTCCGGCGACAGATACGGGTTAAGGGTGTTACACTGACACAGAGTCCATAGAAGTTGCTCTCATTTCCACTCCAGAATCATAAAAGGCTTGTAAATGTTCAAAAAAACAAAACTTCTTAACCACAATTTAAAAAATACTAATATTGACTTATAAATATTAAATAAATAATATTTACTAACTCGTTAATCAAAATTATGGTCCCGAAATCATAATTTTCGTTACCACTAAAAACGGTTTGTTACACGATACCTAGATAATTTTATAAATACCTTGGTTAATATAGATACGAGTTTTGCATTCTAAGTTCGAAGGATTTTTGAAAAAATACATAAAGTATCGATACCCATCAAAAAGTATTATATATCATTTATCAAGTATAGATAAATTTCCTTTGGTATCGATGTAAATAGGCCTAACAACCACTAAAATATTGCATTAAATGCTACTAGTATCGATACCTATCAAAAAGTATCGATAGCTATTGTTGCAAGTGACATAAATGCACTGGTATTTTCATCCCCAAAAACTCTACTAAATATCCCAACAACTGGTATGGTTGGAAATCAATTTGGGGCTATAAATACCAGCTTCAAAAGTTTCAACATGTCACACCCCAAAATTGGACCTAGAAGTTTTGAGGGTAAATTAGGAATTTTGGCTCGAAATGGGTTCAAATATTTTGAATTGTGGTAACCCGAAATTATTTCTTTCTATGGCTTTTGTAAAGTTAAATCATATTTTGAAAATATTTCTAAAAAGACTTTCAATGTTAAAATAAGGACTGTTTTGTAAAAGGGTTCAATTTAAGAGTAGTTAAAAAATAATTTTACCAAAGTTTTAACAATACCCTACTTTTTCCCTCCATCTTTATAAAACCTGCATTAGTTTCTTCTCCATATCTTTGTTAACGTCCCTTGTTTTCCCTAAGCTTCTCTCAGTTAATTTTATTTTACAAACTTCATTTTTTAAATTTCTATCATCACCCAAGCCATAAATCTCCATAGAATTTGAAGAAAAACACCCAAAACACCACTGATTTTGTCATCTCTCAAGCTTGTGGGTTTTCCAAGTTTTAAACCAAAAAATGGTTTCTCTTCCATCAAAGGTAACAGTTCAATTTCTTATTAGTTGTTAATGTTATTTGATCTTTTAAACTAAGTTTTTAGCCATTAAATCGCATGTTTTGAATAAAAGCCAAAATTTGGGTTGTTAATGGTGGATTGCAATATTTTCAGTGAAAACATGGTTTCAAAATGTTTTTCAATTATTTTTGACATAATTAGAAGGTTTCTAAACATTCATTAAATTTTCGTTAAAGAATTCCAACATTTTATTGAGTTTTTCAAAATTGCCATTGTATGTCAAAATTTCGGGTCCATGAATCTGCATAGTTTTAAGTAGTTTGAATGTAACAACCTGCTTTTAATGAGATCAAAACAATAGTTTTGGGACCACAAATATGATGTGAAAAAAATTATTTTATTTTTATTTTCATGTCTACGGTGTGTTAGTAGTGTCGTGTAAAAATTTCGTTAAGAAATTTTGACGTTTGCATGCTTAATTAGGAGAAAATGATTAAATCATAAAAGGTACAAAAGTAGAGTTCTATTATTTAAAGGCATTTATTAGCTATGAAATTAAATTGTTAAGCAATTTATATTGTAATTAGACCATTATTATTAGTGGACAAAGTTAGACACTAATTAGGTGATTTTTAAAGTTAATGATAAAGGTTAAATTTGTAAATTAATAAATGTGTTTAAGTCAAATAACGTTAAACAAAAGTATCATCTTCATTGTTTCTTACCTCCATCAAAAATAGGGTTAGAACACACCATTTTTGAAGGTTGAAGATTCGGTTAGGCTTCTTCACTTCATGGAATGATTTTTTTACCCTGTTTTTAATGTTTTTAATGTTTTTGAGACCGTTGTAGCTTAATCTAGTTAGCTTGGGGACTAATTTGCAAAATTGTTAAAGGTTTAAGGTTTTACCATGAATGTTCTTGCATGATTTTTGAAGTTTACTAAAAGATTATGAGTCCTTATTGTTAAATAAACAACTTTTGTAAAGTGATTTTTGATGAAATTATCATTTAGGGATTTATTTGTAAAAATATCAAAAGTACATGGTGAAATTATGAAATGGTGATTTGTATGAGTTGATATGTGTTCATAATAAATTTGGCTAGCATGGTTAAGGATGAAATTCCGTAAATTTCCATTTACGAGCTTAAGGACTAAATTGTAAAGAAGTTAAATATTAGGGTCTAAATTGTAATTATGCAAAAATGTAAAGTGTGGACTGAATTGGATGGTAGAATTATTAAATGGATTGATTTTGTATATTTCAGATAGAACTCGTACAAATTTAGATCGTGGTAAAGCTAAAGCTTTGGTTTAGTTGACTCCGTTTTTATGCCTTCATTGTCGAGGTAAGTTCGTATGATTTCATATTGTTTAATGCTATGTTTTGATCTATATGTTAATATGTTGATTGCTATGTAACTGAATAATGTAAATCCAATGAAGTTACAATGACTATCGAGCCATGTTTGAACCTTAGGAATTTGTAGGATAAAAATAACATGTCATTAAAGTTTCCATGTTAAAGGTGCTGGTCTTGAATGTCCTACCGATGGTTGAGGTCCTACATTTGCTATGAATACTCCATAGCTTGTGTGAGCAGCATCGTGTAGCTTACATTTTGACTCACAGCTCGTGTGAGCAATAATGTAAAGGAAAGGAAAAGTTATGGTTATATGTTTGGCACACTTCGTGTGACCTATCCCGTGTATCCAATGATATTCTAAATGGTTCAATAGGCATGAAAAGGAAAGAAATGCTAAGTTTCATCAGCGATATGCTATGTTAAGAAAAATGATGATTTCAAATGAATTATGTTCATATATAATGGCTTGCCTATGTTAAATTCATGTGAATCATGTTTGAATATGCTAACATGTGTTGTTGTTGGTGCTTAGGCTAGTGCCAAGCTTGTGGTTGGATCTTATAATGCTTATTCTTAATGTTTATTAATCAAATGGTAAGTTATGTTTTATGTTCTACGAACTTACTAAGCACTATGTGCTTACGTAGTTTACTTTTCTATGATTTTTAGATAATCGGAAGCTCGTTCTGTTGGGAAGATCGTCAGAGACCTATCACATTATCCAGTGAATATATCAATAGTTTTTGATGTTCTAGCCAAGGTTATAATGGCCTGTATGGGGAACTTATGTTTAAAGTTTTGATTGAATGCTAAGTGTTGAATTTGGTATGTGTAAATTTGTTGGTTGTTTGGTACTGTTAGGAAATAGTTGTTTTGTGTCACTTATGAGATTTTCAAGCATGTGAATAAGGATCCAAATGGTAAGTTTATTTTGATATGGTATGGATCAAGTACGATATGTTTAAAATATGGTCAATTGTGGTATGTTTTAGTATGTAAATAAGTTAAATATGTGTAGTTGATGTATGGCCAAAAATGCATATGTTAAGGTATGTTTAATGGTTTGTGATTGAGGTGTCTTATTGGCATATTGGTTGTATGGATTAATGTATAGTAAATTGGTTTTTTATGCTTGTTTCGGGTAGGTTATGCTACTTTGGTCATATGTGCAAATGTGTTTAGGTACATGATTACGGTGGGTGAAGGAAATGGCTTGATTTTGGCCAATTTCTTGTCCACACGGCCAAAGACACCGGTGTGTGTCTCAGCCGTGTTTGACACACGGCCATGTCCCCTGAAGGTTTTAAAGGTTACAAGTCAAGCAGTTACATGGCCTAGCACATGGCCTGTCACACGGGTGTGTGGCTTGGCCATGTGACCTAAGTCAGAGAGTTACACAAGCACGAACATGTGTCTCTATTTTCGATTGTTACATGGCCTGAGACACGGGCGTGTGTCTCAGCCGTGTGAGGCACACAGCTGTGTGACCCATGCAGTTCAATTTTCTAACTTTTTCCCCAATGTTCGAAATGTTTTCGATTTAGTCCCAAATAATTTCTAAAGTGTTTCTCAGACCTTGAGGGCTCGAATAAGGGACGAAATGTATGAATATGAATTTATTATGATTTGTTTAATGAAATGATTGAAAATGTATGTTTTTATGTTACAGTTTTACGGTAATGCTCTGTAACCCTATTCTTGCAACGGATATGACTTAGGGGTGATACATTGAAGGTTAAGAATTTTTCTTATATATATAATTAAATGATTGGAATCAAGTATAAGCAATGGGATGTGTAAATATTAAGATGTTTGAGTTTCAACTTTGTTAGTTGAATTTTCAGTTTCATGAGGAATATAGCATAGGCTTTTCATTCTTGGTTGGTTTAGGTGAGTCTTTGGCTGCTAATTGATTGTCAATATTATGTGGTTATTATGTGGGAAGCATTGGAATCATTGAAGCCATCTATAAGCAAGGCGAAAGGTAAGGAAAAGCTAGTTTAAGCTTTCGGCAATTAGGCGAAAGTGTAATCGATGAGTGTTTAGAATCACTACTTGTAGACAAGATCCATAATGTTAATTTAGAGCTTAGAAATAGCTTAAACCCCTATCCTAACTTTCGAGTGTAAGATTTCTATTTCTTGTGCTTTATTTTGGTAATTATGTAATTTTGTGAATAATTGTGGATTTATTATTATGATGCGATATGTTGATATGAGACATGTGTGATGACTATTGTGAATTGTGTTGTGTCGTGGGCATGATATACCAAATGATAGTGATAATTATATGCAAATAATGGAAATATGTTGCGAAAGTGAGCGAAATTTTGGTAAGTATATATGGGTTGAATTGTGGAATGTGATTTATTATGATAGGTATTATATGAGAATACTTGTATGTGGTATATGGTGTACTGATTTGAATGCACACATATGTGGTCAGATATGTGATGGCTCAATGAGCATTATTGTGGTACTTAAAGTGCAATTAAATGTGAATCCAGTAAGCATGCACATTGTGTACAAGTTTGTGATGTAAATTGATGAATATGAACAGAGATGATGTGTAACATCCCGATTTAGACCCTAATTACAATGGTGGTTTCGGGACCACGATTTGAGTCAGAAAAATATTTAAAAATTATTTCCTGTGTTTGGTAAATTAATACGGTAAATTATTAGAATAAGTTAATATAATATAAACATATCATAAAATAAGCCATGTTCATTTTATTTTCTCTTGACTGAAACCAAAATAAGAAAGAAAAAAGAAAAGAAGCTAGGGCTCGGCCATTTCTCAACTTGATTCAAGGCAAGTTCTAGCATGGTTTTTGATAATTTTTACGTTTTTGAGATCGTTGCTAAGTTATCTTCAAGACCCATGCTTGAATTTTTTATTTTGATGAATATTTTGAGTTATGCCATTGTTGAGGGCTTGTGATTTTTGTTGTTTGATAATGAAATATGAAAGATATGTTTTGGATTAGTATGTTTTGTATTGCATTTTTTGATGATTTTGAGTAGTTAGGACTAAATGAAAAAATAATAATTTGAGGGACTAAAATGTGAAATAAATGAAATATATGGACTTGTAGGAATATGGGTAACATTTGGCCTAACATGGGTGAAGTGAAATTTTGCATATTTTATGTTTTGTGCAATAGGGACTAAATTGCAAAAAGTGTAAAATGTCAGGGGTAAAATGATAATTTTCCTATTTATGTGTTTTGGACTAAATTGAATGACAATTTGTTTGAATGAGCTTAATTTGAATATGTTTAGATCCAGAACCAAAGAAATCGAATTTGGATCGGCGAAAAACCAAAGTTGTCGACTAGCTGTCTTGTTCCGTTTTACATTGTCCGAGGTAAGTTTATAAGAAAATAGACGTACTAAATTTTAATTAAATGCAAATTATATATGCTGAATTGAAATATGAGAATATATATATGCTATTGCCGAATGTGTATAAGCTTGGCTACCATGTTCATGTATCCGTTTCGACTGAGTTACGACGTCTGAAAGCCCCGTATGAACCTTTGGAATAGTTAGGATACATATGTCATGACATAGGATTCTGATATGTGATGTGCGAGGAAGAACATGGCATCGATATGTGATTCTGATATATGTGTGCAAGTAAGACCCTGTCTGGGACAGTGGCATCGATATGTGATTACATGTAAGACCACGTCTGGGGTGTTGGCATTGTATGATATGTGTGATTATCCGAGTGTCCTATCCAATTCTGAGTGGTTCATCGGGTACCGATAAGTGGTGATCAAAAGTGTACAATGAGTTGAAATGACCAGGTATGAATTAGTTTGTTAACTACCTAAAACAAGGTAAGTAAGTAACTTGATTATTTGTTACAAATCATGTGTGATGCAAATAAAGGATATATGTGATTATGATATATGTATTCAGTCTTATGAATGAATGATATGAATATTATGGAATTGGTTTTTGAATATGTGTATAAGACCATGTATATTCGGCCATATAGATAGTACATGTACATGATGTTATATTATGATTTTTTTGAGCTTATGCATATAAGTGTATGTATATTCGATTATATATTGACATTTTGGCTTGACAGTTGAATGATAATTAATTATTTTGATTATATGAGTATTCGGCCAAGGTGGTGTTTGAGTATGAAAATGTATTATTTATGAGATTGGTAGTTTGAGACTAAATATGGTAATGATAATATATTATGGTTTAGTTTAATTGAGTTGATAATATCATTGGGTTGTTTATTTGCTTATGACTTACTAAGCTATAAAAGCTTACTCTGTGTATATGCGTGTTTCTGTTTTATAGATTTTGGATTCGAGTTATGAGCTCGAGGATTGTCAGCCAAGTCTATCACACTATCGACTGTCTTCGGTATTTTATAAGCTGAATATTTGGACCTATGGCATGTATAGGCTGGATTACATTTTGAAATGTTAGATTCTGGTGGTGTGTAATCTAAGCCATGTAAAAATGGCTAATCTTTTATATTTCAGTTCAGTTATGCTAAGTTTGGTTTATGTTCATCTTAGTCATGAGGTTATGTGCTATGAATGTATAATATTTGTGTTAGGTACTATATTCTTTAAAAATGGTTGATGACTTAGGATGTGCATGTGAATGGTTCGGCTAAAGTTATCTATGGATAGAAGTATATGATATATCAGTCATGGTACAAATAAATATACATGCTCATAAGTATATCAGTTGATTCGACTATGGTATTTATATATTAAAATATGTGTGAAGTTGGTTGATATGCTTGTTAAAATGAGATAATGAATACGATTGATTATAATGCTTATGGTTGAGTATATATATATTTGACTTTGGTTTGGACTTATATAGGAAGTGTGTCCAAGATATGTAATGTTGTGGAGGTTGGTTTGTATGCTTCGGCCACAAGATAAATAATGGTTATTAAGCTAACTAAGATATAATATGTATTAGACAAGTGAAATTCAAGATTATATCTGTTTTATGCAATGTTTAAATGTCCGAATTAGTAATAAAAAGATTATTTGTGTATATGCATTTTTGGCATGTGAAATAAGGGCATTTTATGTCGTTACTTGTGTTATAAAATAGTTAACTATAATAAAGGATTGAGTATGATTTTGATATGTTCGATAATAATTCATATTCAATAAGGTTAAAAAGTGTATAAGGTTTATTTGTTTAATGAAACATATTTGACTATTTGTGAAGTTATGAATGCTGTGTATGCTAATAATTAAAATGAAATGAATTAGAATTTATTTGATTTAATTTGTACATGTATCAAAATATGTCTTAATATGTTTGATGTTTATTAAATATCCAAATATCATTACTATGTTAAATATTTGATTTGTAATTGTTTATTATGTAGTAATAAAAGTATGATTAATATTTCATTGGACATTCGTATATACATATGAATATGACTTATGTGAATTTCAGAGTTGTGTTCTTGTCCAGTAGTGCCTCCAGACCATAATCTGGCGACGGATACGGTTAGGGGTGTTACATGATGTGCATTAAATCAGTAATTAAAAATGTGTAATTGTGGATATTTTGGCCTTGTGATCTCTTGAAACCGTTAGTTATAGTTGGCATGCCATAGAATTGTGAGTCCTCATCCTTGTGTCTTGTGATTTGGGCATTCAGGCCCCGGGACAGTTTGGAGAGATAAGGGAATGTGAGCTAAGCTCCATTCACAGGGATATATTGGTATGTTGGAGAGTGTTAACTATGTGCTAAATCGTTGGATATTGTTGGCATGCCATAGGATTGTGAGTCCTCGCCCTTGTGTTTTGTGATTTGGGCATCCAGGCCTTGAGACAATTTGAAGAGATAAGGGAATGTTATCTAAGCTTTATTCACTGAGATATGTTGGTGTGTTGGAGAGTGTTAGCTATGTGCTACACTTTTGGGATATGTTCGACTCTACGAGTCATTTAGTGTGTTGGAGATTCGTATATCCGATGTGTGGTTGTAAATACTATTTTTGTCCAAGCCCAGTTGATTGCCCATTTAAATTTGTGTTTTCTCTTGGGCTTGTAACACCCTAAGCCTGGCCTAGACGTTATGGCTGAATCTGGTGTGTCACATCGAAGTGTCTTTCTAAAATTGATTTCTTCGGTAAAAATCCGTTATTGAATTTAAATCCTTTTATTATTATTTAATAGTAGTTCTCGTCAAATCGTTTACCAATTAATTTGACATTGGTACATTTATTCAACTTATAGCGCGGGAGCATTTTGAAAACTTTGTTGTTGAAGGCTCGTGTTCTTTAGAAAACAGTCATGCTTTTGAAAACTAGCAGATTAAAATAAGAAATCAAAAACCCAATTAAAACTTAAAACCCACAAACGGCCTTATTACAAAATGAAAACCCAAAAGTGAAACATAAATTAAATAAAGTCAAGTGCAGGTCACAACAATCATGTGGCCACCTTCAAGTCCATCGCAGCACCAAATCGTCTAAGGCTGGGGATTACCTGTACAGACAGAAAGAAAGGGTGAGTTTACAAAAACTCAGTATGGAACCCCCTATAAGCCAAACAGTAGACCGTGCATGTAGTAACGGTCTGGGTCTGAGCCCTATTCAGTATCAGTACAGTCTGGGCCTTAGCCCTACATAGTAACAGCGTGGGTCTAAGCCCAATTCAGTGTCAGAACAGTGCAGTCATGTAACCCACCCCACCCCAATCCAACCAACACACCACCCATACCTACCAACACACCATGTGGGGATTAAATCGACCCACCTAGCCAACACACCAATATAGTAGCAAAGTTGCTAACAGTAACGCAGTAAAGCTGCTAATAACAGTAAACATGGCAAAGCCACCAGAGCAGTAATTACGTGGCAAAGCGACTAATACAGTACTTCTTCCAAATCAGAAACCCAACCCCATGCAGTATGTTGTGTCATAAGTATTACGTGTATGCAGTATGTCATATTGAAAACTAGTCATTTATAAATGTCATACACACATCAATTAACCCACCACTAGGGGTATAATGGTCATTTCGTCAATTAGGGGTAAAACAGTAATTTTTCCGCAGGGGTATTTTAGTTATTTAACTAATTTTGGGGTCTCGGTATAGATAACGACCCTTCAAAAGGTCTACAGTTGTCTCTAACGACTTAGATAACCCATATGGCCAAAACTGTGTAAATAGGCCCAAATAGGCCCACATGTTTGTGTGGCCCATTTAGCCCAAATTTAGTCGCAACTATGCGATCTCCATAGCCCACTCCATTATTTGTCACTTACTGTAAATTTTATCCGTGTGGGACCCACGAGTCCATTTGGCCCACATAGCCCATCTCGGCCCAACGAGGCCCATAACGTCCCAAGCCCACAAAAATGCTCATGGCGGCCACTACAGTCTGTCGCACGTGATTTATGGGCTCGATTTACCACACGAGTGTTCACACGCTCGTGAGGCCTCAAATGCCGAAGTTTCAGCTTCTGAGCTTTTTGGCTTTTGCCGATTCACCGTAACAAAGTGGTGTGAATACACACCTTTATTCAACATTTTGATAGTAGCCAAATTGGGTGTACGGTTACACACCTTCAAGCGACCCCTTGCAAAAATCCCAAAAGCACCAACCTAGATTCAATCCAAATATTCAATCAGCCCTTAAATAGGAGTGTAGCCTTAAACCCTTAAATCACTTGGCTAGGCTCCCACAATTGTCGATTGACCCCTAATTGCATAACAACAGATCTCATTAGAGGGTTGATTAAGGATGTAGTTTACAACCATTAACAACTTGAGCAAGACATAGGACAACTTACCATATCCCCCAGAACCGAATATTAACTTAAGGGGCGGTACACGTGAGCTGAGTATAGCGTTCGATCTAAGAGAGTAAACCAAAGGAAGATCATTAGATAGAAGTAACGATAATCCTAGAAAGGAAAACCGCAGAGCAACCAAAAATACAACTTAATTTCTTACCACCAATATTCGGCTTGGTAACCATGAGAAAAGTAATGGTAGATTCACAACAAAAATGGAGTGACAAAATGAGAGTATGAGATAGCCAATGCTGTGGTCGGCTTGTCAGAGTTTTACAAGATGTGAGGAGAACACAAGGTATTCGACTATTACCTAGGAAGAGAGGGAGCGACGAAAGCAGAGTTGATCCCGAGATAGTATATTCGGTCAAGCACCAAGAGAGGCATTGAAGGTCTAAGGTATTCAGTTTAGAAAAGAGGAGAAGAAGAATGCCAATTTAGCAGAGAGAAGATGTGAAGAAGAAAGGGAAAAAGGTTCAAAAGAATGTTTGGCACACTCTAACTTGTATTCGGCAAAACAATCGGGAAGTAAAGTTGAGAGAAGAAAGACCTGAATGGTCAGAAACGTACCAAAAACAAAAAGAGGAAACAACAAAAAATCAAGAGGAAAGTTACTGAAAACAGAAATGAAAAGTCCTATTGTTCCTATACCTATTCGGCACCACCAAAGGAAAAGAGAAAGTCCCCCAAAGTGCCTAATACACACCCCAAAGATTCTCAAATTCAGCCAACACCTTTCTACCCAAACTCCATGATTTTCTCCCCCTTATCTCTCCACCTTTTCCTACTCCAAATCCCTACCAACCTTCATCCAAATCTCTTTTCACCAAGTCTCCAACCACTTCTGCAGAGTTTGAATCAAACTCCACCTCTCACGCCACAGAGACATAAAACAAAATCCTTTTTGCAATACTTGGGATTCGAACCCATGCCCTCTCAGATGCTCCACACGCTTCTTGCCACTAAGCCACAAGGCTTTCAATGACATAAAACTAACACAATTATTTATAAAGCCCATGTGTCAGTATCCAAATTCTTTTAACAACAAAATCAAAAATTCTGCAAAAGTCGGAGCTTGAACCCAGGATTTCCCAAACACTCCCAAACACACCCAAATCACCTAGCCATTAAAGTAATCATGGAATTTATGCCAAATCACACAAAATTACAGACCTTATATTTTTGAGGCGTTACAGGGCCGTTCAAAGCCCACTCGATTTTGGTCAATTTGAGACCTTTATTTTTCTTTCTTCTTCTTTCCTTTTTGGGCCTGTCAAGGGCCCAAGTTATTATTATTATCATCACTACTACTACTACTATTATTAAATATTCTTATCATTTTTTACAAATAAAAAGGATTAAAATATTTATATACATGAAATGAAATGAAAAAAAAGGAGGAGGCTTTTCATATTTTTATTCCTTAAAAAAAGGTTTAAAAACAACAAGTATTCTATTTCGTTTTTTTTTGTTTTCTTCTATCTTTTTTTCTTTTTTTTTTGCCATAGACATGTCATGAGGGATCGAATTTTGAGCTCCAATGAAGGGGACGTCATCAGACAGTCGATCCTCTGCCCCTAGGAGCCCCCAAAAATCTCGGTTTTTCCCTTACCCTTTCTAAAATAAAGGTTTCTTTTTTTTTAAAAAAAATGCTTGATCTTGGGAAATGTTTTGATTTTTCTAAAAACAGAGAAAGTTTAGATTTAAAGCAAAGTTTTGATTTTATTCAGCTATTTCAAAATAAAAGCTTTGATCTTTAAGAAAAAATAGTTTTTTTTAAAAAAAAAGAGAAAGTTTAGATTTTTAAATTAAAAATCTATTTTTAGTCATTTTAAAGGAAAATTTAAATTTTTTAAAACAAAGTTTTGATCTTTTTCAACTATTTCGAAATAAAATTTTGATTTTTAAGAAAAGTAGTGGTTTTTTTAAAGCAAACTTTGATTTTTCAAAAAAAAAAAAAATCGGCCACCATATGTGGCAGGTCCACCACCGGAGGTTAGAGAGCCATTGAGCTCTCTAGTGATGAAGCCATGCCCAACATAGAAGGAGGAAGAAAAAAGGAAGATTTTTTTTAAATGAGGTTAAAATGAATGAAAGAATAGTTTTTTTTTTCATTTGTAGGTTCACAATGGGTAATTTATTCCCACCCCTTACTTTTAAAATTTACAAAAAATACCCCATTTTGGTAGCATCACCCTCACTCTCTAGCCTATTTATACTCGTAACCCTTTTGTTTATTTAAACATTTGATTTAATCTGAAATTTCAAAATTAAAAGCAAATTAATTGCTACATCAGTCCTCTGTCTTCCACATTTTTTCTCTTTTAGTCCGAAAATCAAGCTATGTCATTTTGTTTCCATCTTTAACAAATTATTTACACTTATATATTCCCTTTCATTTGCATTTATACCTTATATATTTAATAACAATTATGCACTTTATTTTAATGTTTTATATTTATTCACACTTGTATAATTTTTATTTATACTTATTTTGTCTTTATTTATTTTTATGTCCATTTATATTTATGTTTTTTTTACACATACGCCTCACATGCATTTTAATATTATTTGTTTATGCTACTTTGATTCGTTTATTGTATTATGAATAAGGTGTACTGCTGTTATTATTATTATCATCATGTCAAAGTCTTATTTATTTCATTTATTTGAGGTTTCTTTTCATTATTTCCCTTTTTGAATGAGATTTAACTTTTCATCAACTTTAGCCAATTTAATTAATTTTCCTATTTTATTACTTTTCATTTTCAAAGAGTGAACTTTAGGTCATTTTTCCATCTTATAAGTGTTGGCATGAAGTTAGTTAAGTAGGTGTTACATTTTCATGAAACTATAAGGTTTTTACATTCAGATTTAGGTTAGTCTTTAAAATCTTATCTACCATTTACCCTAGAAAAATTACAAATGAAATGTAAGATATTATTTTAGGGTTTTAAACTAATTTTAAATATGGTATAGGATTCCTCTTTAGAATTTTAAATTAATATGTAAATATTCTTTAGGGCTTTATTCAAGATTAAAACTAAAGATTTTTGTAGGTGAATTGTAAATCATGAGTAGGTCTTTCTAAGTATTTTATTTTAGAAACTTTTTAAGAAAGCTAATAATGTTATTTAAGATATATTATTTTAGGATTTTGACAAATTTAAACATTGAATCAAGAATTTTAAAGTAAGATGAATCAAGAATTTTAAAGTCAGATAAATCACAAACCCAATATAGGATACCTTTGTAAGATCTTGATAGGTTTAACGTTATTAATTAAATCTTTAAAATAATAATAATAATAATAATAATAATAATAATAAAGGATCGAATAAGTTGTAGATGGATTTTAATATTTCTCTTAATTCATTGGTAATTTCTAGGTTTTTTTTTAGAATTCTAAAATAGAATTAATTTTAGGAATTGAAGGTATTTTCCTAGAATTATTTAGGTATCCTTTAGGGTTACCGTTAAAAGTAAAAATCGCTAATTTAAGTTTCAAATTAGATAAGTTTGGTGAAGACATCTTAATCGAGTTACAAGTGAACCGGATGCATTTTCTCTAGAGTTTTTATTTAAGATTTCCAGAAGATTTTAGCATAGATTAAGACATTAATATGCTTAAATAAAAAAATCTAGCTCTTAAGAACCCGTAAGACTATCCCTGGATAGGCATTATGGGGGTGCTATAACCTTCCCCACATATAATCGTACTCCCAAACCCGAAATTTGGTGATGAGATCGAGTCTAGCTTGGTATCTAGCTTTGCTTAATAGGCCCCCATACTCTTATGCAGGCAACATTATGACAGCTTGGTGACCCCACTGGGGACGTTAGTGAGTTGACTTACTTAGGTTTGAAAGTTAGGTTTTTTTAGTATTTGTGCATATTAGATTTATTTATTCGTGCGTTAATTTATTTAATTGTCTAATATCATTTTAAATTGTTGAATATGTGTTAAATATTGATATATTTGTTCATTTCATTTACTTATCCTATTTTGATATTTATGCCAATGTGTTTGTTTATTTTTCTATTGATGAAATTGATTAATTTTTATGTCGACTCTACCGTCCTGGGGCGGCTATAATTGGCATTCATGTTGCATCTTGCTTTCGATCCTATGCCCGGGCCCAACCCATTTAGTAGTAGTAGCCTTAGGCTTTCGTGTGGCAATATGCCACCACATAAGTTTAAGGACTATTCCATGGTTAATATGGACAAAGATGTTTGTGTAGCAAATGCTACTATGTATGCTATGGAAGTCTTACCACCCAAGGGCTAACCATTTTTAAAGGGGAACGCATCCCTATGGATGTCGTATTTAAGCCTTGGGTTCCCCGTGTATTAGAGTCAATCGTAAGCCAGCATGTAATGACCATCTTAATTGTGAAGCCTAGACATAAGAGTCGTACCTTACCCCTCATAGTAATACCTTATAAGAGCTCATGAGCTTTTATTTGTATGTTTTGTGTTTGATTTTCTTCGCAATGCTTTATGATTTAATTTTCACATTTTTTTCATTTGAATTTATTTTTTTTTACTAATTTTGTTTTTCTTGTGTCTGTGCCTCTCCATGGCATAATTCATGCATCATTTAAATACCTGGGGCATAGTGTCGCACCTATATTCGACATGAACACACTTTGAGAAGATTTAGTTGTTCAGTATGGGTTACAAAATATAGGGATAATAATAAGAATATCAAAGGATACTCAGAGTAGCGAAGGTGATTGCCAGATAGCTAGTTTTGACTCGATCCTACCTCAGATAGTCTGCATGGACTGTAGGAGGAATGGCAAAGACGAGTTAAAGGGAATATGGCAATCATGGGACGAGGCTAAGAAAACGAGCTTCCGGGACAAGTATGGTGATGTAGCACAGCTTCTACTCGTTAAACTAGATGATGCCCTGTTAAAGGCTATGGTACGTTTTTGGGATCCTGCTTATAGATGTTTTACGTTTAATAAAGTGGACATAGTACCGACTATAGAGGAATATTCTACCCTTCTTCATTATGACTTTAGAGATTCGCTCAGGATATATTGGAAACGGATAGTTGATTTTCGGGGACCCTTAGCCAATCTGATGGGATTACTTGTAGATACGGTGAAAGCAAGATTAAAAGATAAAAATGGTCCTTGCATTTCCTAGTCTAAAATTAGGGATGCTATAGGAAAGGCCAGAGGTGATAGACATTTGTCACTATTCGCGTTTTTCGTATACGGGTTGATTGTGTTCCCAAAAGCTCTAGGATATCTGAGTGTGGAGTCAGCTGATTTTCTATATCAGATTGACAAAGGGGTGAATCCTGCTCTAATAGTCTTAGCTAAAACCATCATTTCACTCAATTTCATCGGAAGGAAAGGAGATAGACGTTTCTTAGGATGCGCACAGTTGTTCTTCATATGGATTAAAAGCCATTTTAGGTGCCTCTATAAGCACTTTCGTCAGGTATTTGTTCTTTCGACCAGGCCTATAGAGGAATATTTGGAAAGTGAGTGGCCTTCAAATCAATCGATTGAGGAGTGGATTCAGAACCTTAGTACATTGACATACCAGAAAATAGAATAGAGAGCTCCATGGATGATTCAGTGCACAGTACTCATCGGGTGTGGTGGTCATTTGTGGGTAACCTTAATTGGCATATAGGGAGCCATCATTTATTCCTCGTTGATGGTTTTGAGCCAATACGGGTATGATCAATGCGTACCTGCGACATTTGGTTTAAACAGGGTGGAAGCTTTGGTTCAGGACCCAGGATTTTGGAAGAAATTGGAAGAGATACAAATCGAGTGGGTCAAACCTTGAGCTTGCAATCAACAACCTTTTTCAACCATTCCCCCTTGGAAAAATAAATCCAGTGGCGACTAGAAAGAAGCAAAACCTCTATGTCAATGTAATTCAAGGAAAGAGGAAGGTCCTAGATGATGTAGCCAAGCTAATAGGAAAGATACGCGATTTAGAGATACATCTGAGAGGGAGAGATGAAGAGGTCAGACGGCACTGAGAGCAATGTCAGGCATATGTAAAGGAAAAAGAGGAAGAACTCATGAGACAACAACAGTAACACCAGTTAGACATGAAGGGAAGAGAGAAAGAACTAAGAATATAGTTAGAACGACGTCAACAAGAAAGATCTAACTTGTTAACTTAGATTCAGAGGATAAAGGTAGATCCGAGTTTGTAGGCTAATGACCTCTAGAAAGCGTGAGAACAATAGCGAACTTGGAGGAGGGGGTCTAATTAGAAAAACACTAAAATTAAGGTACTAGAAGAGGAAATTTGTCATCTGACTAAAGAATTAAAAACAAAAGAAGAGTAAAACAAAGAGGTCATGAAAGAATAAATAGAGCTTGCGGAGCATTTTATCACGGTGAAACAAATGGCAGTAAGCCGACTAGAGGTGTTTACAACAATGCACAGGGAAATTTAGGTTTTCGCTCAGGAAGTTGAAGATATATGTGAACAGATTGAAGAACTCAAAAACGAATCTTGTAACACCCCCTTACCCGTATCCGACACCGGAACAAGGTTCGAGGCATCACCGAACTTAAACACAAAACATACAACACCGAGACTTAAATTCCCATCCAAAGTTAAAACTTTACATTTACAATATATAGTCCCTAAAATGAGCCAACGAAGCCCAAATCATGAATTGGATGTGGTTCGGGACTAAACCGAGAACTTTAGGAATTTTTACGACACTTAGAGAATTTTTCATCAAAAGAGAGAGAATTTTTCATCAAAAGAGAGTCACACACCCGTGTGGTTTGGGACACGCCCGCGTGGATAGGCCGTGTGCTCACAGATGCCTGTGTCCCTAACTCGTGTAACTTTTTGTTATGACGTCATGTACCAAAGGAAGTCACAAGGCCAAGTCACATGCCCGTGTGCTTATGCCGTGTGGGCGATTTAATTTTCATAATTTTTCATAAAATAGGTGCAGACTTCACACGCCCGTGCTTGAGGTCGTGTAGTCCACATGGTTGAGACGCACGACCGTGTCTCTGCCCGTGTAGCCAAAAATAAGGCTATTTACCAAGCCATTTGCCACCCTTACTTGCACCAACTTGCACAACATCAAGTAACACCAAATCCAAGCATATACATACAACCAAATTAGCCACAAATAAGATGTCAATACATTAATTACACATACTATCAACCATCATGCGTAAACATCACGTATTTTCTTTTCCATTCATGCCAAGCATCATCATAATAACATGCCAATACCAATAAAATTAATATTAGCCAACTTTCAAAGGCCATATACAAAATGAATCATTAACCATAACAATACCAACCCATTTGGCTAAACCAATATGACATATAACAAAATGACCAAGTCCCTATACATGCCATACTCAAAATATTAAAACCAAGTATACCCAAAACAATAGTTTGATAGTGTGATTCGAGCTTCGACATTCCTCGATCCTCGAGCTAACTTGGTGACACTATAAAGAAAGAAAAGAAAAGGGGAGTGAGCTTTAAAGCTTAGTAAGTTTGCATGCAAATAATAAGCAACATAAATCATTCATTAATCATGTAACTACTTAACATAAGTTAACATAAATATCATGTATCTTAGGCATAACTTACTCCTTAGCATTCTTACCAAGAGTCTGTCTCATACCAAAGTTCATACTCATGAGTTATACATACATACCTATACCAACTCGTAACATAGTCACATACTTTGTCATCTTTGACATACTCTTCGGATTACCCGCTGAACACTTGGAATACTATCAGATACATGGTAGGTCTTGCACATAAGTGCCACATATGTAGCCAATGCTACCTCATATTTATAACACATAGGGCCCGCACACGAGCCAATCATAGGCCTGCTCACACAAGCTGTCAGGTATCCAAAACACATGCCAGACTACCTAAGCACCAGTAGGACGTACATGACCAGCACCCAGATTCACATAGATCACATAACTCATGATTTCCTAGTGACATGTCACTCATATCCTAATCTATTCCTAAGGTTCAAATGGGATTTCTCACTTGTCATTTCGTCATCGAATGTATCCACATTTTCTTTTACACAATTCATGCATAATAAAACATAAAAAAATACACATATAACATTTCCTTTATTTACACACGAACTTACCTCGGTACAAAATGGAAAGAAATGGACCTAATCATTAATAACCTTGCTTTTCCTCTGATCAAAGTCTAAACTTTGTTTTTCTTGATTTATAATAACAAATTTAACTTATTTAATTATCACATTACTCGACACTGTCCAAAAATCAACTTATGAAAAAAATATATTTTTTTCCCTAAACTTTAACATATTTACATTTTAGTCCTTAGGCTCGTAAAATGAAATGTATACATTTTCTTTGTTACCCAAGCCTAGCTGAACCTAAATCATGTTCATAACAACCTACATTTTTCATCAAATTACATTTCTACTACCCATTTTCACAACTTTTACAAATAAGTCCATTTTATGCATTTTCACTAAAAATCACTTAGTAAAAGTTGTTTATCACACCTTAAACATACAATATCTTCCATCAAACATCAAAATATATGCATGTCACACATGGGTAATTTTTTAAACATGAACCCTACTTCAAAATAATGGTAGAAATAGGTAAATCGGGTTACGAGGACTTCAAAAATGTAAAAAAACATTAGAAACGGAGCTAGGATGTACTTACAATAAAGCTTGAAAGATGAAAAAACCCTAGCTATGGAGAGCTTGAAAATTTCGACCAAGGGTTGGATAAGATGGACAAATTTTGGCTTTATTTTCCCTTTTTATTTTTTATTTACCAAATGACCAAAATGCCCTTTTTGCCAAACTTTAAAATTTTATCTCACCATGTCCATTTTTGTCCATTGACTTAAAAAATGGTCTAATTATCATATAAGGACCTCCAATTTAAAATCTCATGGCAATTAGACAACTTTAACATGTAGAACTCAACTTTTACTCTTTTTTACAATTTAGTCCTTTTGACTAAATTCAGTGCCCAAATGTCAAAATTTTCGAACGAAATTTTCACGAAATCATTCCGTGAAAGTGTAGACATAAAAATCTAATAAAAACAAATTTTATTGCATCTGTAACACCTCTTACCTGTGTCCTACGCCGGGACAGGGTACAAGGCATTACCGGACTTAAACACAAACAATCATGTAAAACCGGGCTATAAAATTTCATTTTAAAAAACTAATTATACGCATGCATATCGTCTCTTATTTGGGTCGATGAAGCCCAAAACATACATTCTGAGAGGTCCGTGGCTAAACCGAGAACCTTGGAAAGTTTTGGAAAAACATAGAAAATTCTTCCATGAAATAGGGTCACACGCCCATGGGGACATAGCGGCACGCCCGTGTCCTCAAGTCATGTAACTTTCTGTTTATGACATCAGCAAACAAATTGAACCACACAGCCAAGCACACACCGATGTGCTAAGATTGTTTTCCCCACACGGTTGAGACACACGGCCGTGTCTCAGCCTGTGTGGCCAACACTTAGGCTATTTTCCAAGCCTTTATGTTACCCTTAGTCTTTCACATCTATATACACACCAAGGACACAGTTCATGACATTATTTCAATGATTTAGCATCCCATGTTAAGACACACTCACAAGCATTAGAACATAGCATAGATAGATAGGTTCACAACAATAATCCATATGAGCCACACCTCTTGGCCATATACAAATAACTCAATCTAGATCAATACATTCTGCTAATCATAATTACACATATTATCAAAACCAATCCCCTATACATATCACTCACTTGAAAACGCTTTACATATATATCAATATTCAAAGGTGATGGCTTGATAGTGTGGTGCTGCCTTCGACGTTCTCCAATCTCGGGCTAACTTGACTACACTAAAGAGAAGGGAAGGAAGGGAGTAAGCTTTATAGCTTAGTAAAACAGTATGAAATTAATAAGAAATTTATCAACTTGCTTCTCAAAGTAATACCACAATATTTGCGCTTTTGCTTATGTGTAGATCAATTTGTTTTCTCAAATTTCAGTCACTAAACTATTTATATCTTGAGCTACAGAACTCCAAATTAAGTTTCGATAATTTTCCTTGAAATGAAACTCATATATATCCTTATCATAAAATTTTCAGAATTTTTTATTTAGCCAATAAATGCAGTTTATTCTTTAAAGTCACCCCTATTTTGCTGTCTAACAGTTCCAACACCTCTTCATTAAAAATTAATTATCTCCTTACACGGAATTCAGATGATGTTTACTTCTGTTTCTTTTGAAAATAAACTCCTTGAGGATTCTAAGCATATAACTTATAACCTATAATTATTTTTTAACAATTTGTAATGATTTTCCCAAATTGGAACAAGGGATTCCGAAATCATTCTGACTCTGTCTCATAACAATTCATATATCTCATAGTATGAACTTATTTTTCTCATATCGTTGCTTCTATAGGAAACTAGACTCAATAAGCTTTTATTTAATATTTTATTTAGCCTCTAATTCATTTTTCACAATTTTTGGTGGATTTTCAAAGTTGGACTACTGTTGCTATCCAAAACTGTTTCAATGCTAATTTTACCCTTTCATAATTATCATTAAATAGGCTTTTATGCCAATCAGTTTCTCTTTTCATATTCATTAGGCCACAAGGTGAAGGGATAAACATATCATGTCCCGATTTAATTCGACCTAAAAGCCTCACACATAATCATCCATCAAATTTACCACATAATTATACACCATAGGTATCGACCTGATATTTACAAGGTCGTCACAAAGTCATTCTCATATGTATGACTTACTCATTTACATTCTTACCAAAAGTCAAATATACATCAAGCTCATCACTCATGAATTTTTATTACATACCTGTACCCTCTCAACATAATCATAAACATAGCTTACTCATTTTCATTCCTTGCTAATCATACAACTTAAATTGAGCACGCATTTCATGAATTTCATGTATGTACCTGTATCACTCACAACATGGTCATAACCTCTTTTAATCCGACATAAACCGTAAATTTCCCGTTGAACCATTTGGAATACTACAAGACATTCAATAAGCCTCAAGCATAGGGTAAGGTGCCGACGCCATGTCCCAGACATAGTATTGCACTGGCTCACCCATCAAAGTCGACGCCATGTCTCAGACATGGTCTTACACTGACTCTCGTATATCGAGGCCGATGCCATGTCCCAGACATGGTCTTACACTAGCTCTCATCTATCGGTGCCGATGCCATGTTCGAGACATGTTCTTACTCTAGCTCTCATATATCCCTAGAATCGTGGCATGGATATTTGATCTATTCCTACGGTTCAACCAGGAGTTTCCCATATTAATCTCATCATACATTACTCATAGACATGTTCAAACATTTTACGTAAAATCAATCATTAAATGCATAATAACGATAAAGTTGTAATATTTATGCACATCTTACTCGTTTCAATGGAATATCGTATTCCATCAAATTTCCAATGTATTCAATCATCACATAAATGTTATTAACATTTGGCATCACTTTCTCATACTCAATATCAGCAACATATAATTCAATACAATCATAGCAAGATAGATTTCAAGTATATTAACAATAACATGGATAACATGCTTATTTAGTCACACAGACTTACCTCGAATGCAAAAACGGCTAATTATTTCCTTTTTGTCCTAAACCATGTACTTTCTCGATTTAAGCCCAAATCTCGATTTTCTTGATCTAAAATAATAAAATTTACTCACTTAATCATCACATTAAATTAAGCATTCTACAATTCATACTTTGGAAAAATGACCATTTTGCCCCTAGACTATCACAAAAATTATGATTTTACCCTAGGCTCGTAAAATGATTTTTCTCAAATTTCCTCATTAACCAAGCCTAGCCCAACCTTTATTATTCTTGTAGAAACTCAAAATTCCAATTATTTCACACAATTCCCATCCATTTAACAAACTTTACAAAATGGTCCATATTAGGTGTTTTCATGAAAATCCTTTCACAAAAGCTGTTTATTTTACCATCATGACTCCTTTTCTTCCATAAAGTTTCAACTAACAACATAAATACTCTCATGGAAAAACCCTATACTTTCAACCATTTTGCAAAATAGTCCCCTCATTAGCTAGCCAATGCTACAAGGGTCCCAAAAGTGCAAAAATCATCAAGAAAAGCCATCAAAATCACTTACTTGTAAGGGATATAAGTTACTGATATTTTTAAGCTTTCAAAACCCCTTCTTTGTTGGTATTTTCAGTGGGGGAAGGAGAAAGATGAAAGATGATACCTTTTTTTCTTTATTTTATTATATTACTAGTCAAAATAAGTCACCAAACTCACCTAACCATTGAAAATTTTTATCTCTTTGTCTCTATGGCCGGCCAAGCCTTTCTTAAAGGTCTATTTGCTCTTTAAAGACCCCTAATCATGGTTCTCTAGCTATTTAACACATTTAGCTAGCAAAACAAAACTTTTTCCCTTTATGCGATTTAGTCCTTTTTCTCAATTAAGCTCACAAACACTAAAATTAATTCACCAAAATTTTCATGTACCCATATAATCATGCTATAACACCAAAATGATAGTAAAAATAATTTCTTGACCATTGGATTTGTGGTCCTAAAACCACTGTTTCGACTAAGCCTAAAATTAGGCTTTTACAATTCTCCCCTTTAGGGATTTTTGTCCCCGAAAATCTTACCAAAAAAGTGGTTTTGGTATTCACATAAACTTCTCTTTCCCATAATCATCACTAAAGAACTTTCACTCGACTGTGCCTCTAATACTTATCTCTTTACTTTCTCATATCAATGTCATAAGTGGTTCATTGCTATACCCCACCTCGACTAAATTTCAACCTCCATCTGAGAGTTCATATACACAATGGTCCAATCTATGCCATCATGTCATATATGCACACATACTTGAATCTTTTCAAATTCGAATAATAAAACTAGCCAATTCATCTTGGGCTTACACTCTCTATAATTTCACACAGTCCGATTGAATACCAAATCAGCTCTCAGTTGCCTTTAAATTTCAAAGCCTCCTTTACCTTTCCCAAGAAATCATAGTATATAACCCGTATCTCAGTCTGATTGGTGGAGACTAGTTTTCCAAGAAATCCAACAATCATATAGACACGAAATTTCATAAATCTGATGAGCGGGGATTCAGTACATACCATCATGATTCACAGATCTCGTCAAACATCTAACAATAAACTACATCACATTTTTCCTCTTTCCAAGACGGGAATATTTTGATATGGCCTCGAGAATAATCCTTTTTCATTTCTATTCTAATATCAACACTGGAGAAGATAGCTCCAGTAAAACCTGATGCTCGGCCCTAACCCCATTAACAATTCAGATCTTTCTGTAGCATCGAAAGCTCTAAGCTACCACATTATCTTATTGTCTTAAAACACATCACAATTCATACAACAGTGCATCACTGAAAATTAAGAAGTCTCTGCCCAAGTGCAGACTAGACCAGCTCAAATGCTTCAGTTAACAATATTTTCATCTGTCCAAGTTTTGCTAACATGGAATAAGCCAATTGACTTTCATAAGACGAAATTTTTATCATACAATCATTCAGAATTCACTCATCATGCTAAACAAAGACCATTTCACTTGCATTAGCTATAATAACTAATATATCTTAATTGAATACATTAGCTTTGATTAACAGACTTGAGAAAAGAGATCCATCATACCAATTGAAATTCGAAATTTCACCACTTATGCTTTTGCCAATGTCAAATCCTTACATAGAAATTAAAAAAATCCAAATACTAAAATCATCGCATTACCATGATTAAATCAAGAGCATAGTTACACTTGACATGATTATCGCAAGCTAAAGAACACACTTTGAGTATGAGTCATAATTAACAGATTATGGAACAGAGATAACAAGAAAACCAAGTAAAGAAATCCAAGATAGAGAAATCCCAAGATATGATACTATATTGGAAGACTGAAAACAAACTCTTAAGAAAATATGAAAGACCTCGATAATTCCTCAGAGAGAAAAAGTCCAGAAGAAAACATCGTTTCATCCCACTAGAATCAAATGCAACAATTAAAAGAAACAGAATCATAGCATCCTATGCATTTTCTCATAAGTTCCCAATAGATAGAATATAACAGAATACCAGAGAGAAGTAGAGCAAGATTGGTTATAAACCAATCAGACTGACAATGCCTTCGTCTGACATTTAAATCAGATAGCATTCCCATACAACAAGAATTTCATCAGAAGATAGATAGCCACTATAACACTTCCGAGAACAATGATCTCTTAGAATATATTAAGAGAGGCAATATCATCTGCTCACTGTAATTACCATACTCAGACATCTCATATTACAAATATTATTCCACTAACTATTTCTATCATCACAAATCCCATATTATTCTTTTCACTAAAGAAGATCAGTTCTAAGAAGATCTCAATTATTACGTTTTCTCGACCTCGTACTTGAGTAATTTGATTTACCAAAGTAAATTTCTTCTCTACCTGTGACAGTTCAATACTCAAATAATCTTTATGTCAACCTAATACTTTTCTAGCTCTGGCTTACTTAACAACTCATTCTCATTATCAATCTCTAACCATGTTTATAGTTATTCCCTCACTGAATTCTTTGGTTTCACACTTGTGAGTTTATTCAGCGCAAATCTCATGAAATTCCATTACAAAACACCACTCTAGTAAGGGGGTGAGGTCGTAGGGCCTCTTACTCGACTCTTATATACATATGCATATGACACAACTTTCATCATCATAGCAACACCATCACAATCATGTCATTCATTTCAGGAAAATTATCATTCATATTTGTATTTCATAATTTTTGGATTATCTTATTCACTCAAATTCACTTATACACACATTCTATGAATTCTGGATAACTTTTCTCGTTACATTCACTTAATTAAACATATCAAGCACATAATATAATATGAGGGCCAACAAACATGGATGAATATACATTACAATCGAAACTTCAACCTCGCACATCATTATATGCATGTCATTACAATCATATAAATCTATCCAAACAATTTAACACATTTACTTAAGTTATATGAGCTTTCCAATCATACTTATTCAAATAATTATACATAAACATTCGTTCTACCTGTATTTTTAGTAAGTTATCTAAACACATGCATTTACTCGAACAAATCAATCATATACACCACGGGATTGTCAATCAATCATAGATAAGCTCATTATGCCATGTAAACATTCTATTTCATGTTTCTCATATAAAAAATATGTATATATACATTTCATGAATTCTTATTCGTACCTTTCTGAGTTTCAACTCATCATAACTACACTTTATTTGAATACCTTAGTGTCTTTATCTACGTGATCGGGTGTAACTCGGTTGGAGAGTACCTTGTCTACACAAGATAGTTCTCATTCGCGTCGGGAGACATCACAGTATCACAAATTTTTGGCATGTATAGCTAGACTCTTACACATGCTAGGCTAGTTTGAGAACCAACTAAACCATAGCTCTGATACCACTAAATGTAATACCCCTTACAGGTGTCCTACACTAGGATAAGGTACAAGGCATTATCGGCCATAAACACAAATAATCATGTAAAACTGGGCTATAAAATTTCATTTAAAAAAATTAATTATACGCATGCATATTGTCTCTTATTTGGGTCTACGAAGCCCAAAGCATACATTAGGAGAGGTCCGTGACTAAACCGAGAACCTTGGATAGTTTTGGGAAAACTTAGAAAATTCTTCCATGAAATAGGGCCACACGCCCGTGTGGACATAGGGGCACACCTGTCTCCTTAGGCCGTGTAACTCTCTGTTTATGACGCCAGCAAACAAATTGAACCACACGACCAAGCCACAGGCCCGTATTGTAACACCCCAAACCCGGGCCAGACGTTATGGCTGAATCTGACGTGCCACATTGAAGTTAAAAACCCATGTTTCGTTTTAGTGCGTTAAGAACCGACTTTTGTTAAGCTAACAAAGTGAATGGAAGCTGGGCACCAAGTAGGAATCCGTAATAGAGGAGGTGAGCCATGAAGGCTGCTTAAGTACCAAGCCCTTCGAATGGATCCAATCTTAGACATGCCCACAACCATTGCCACTCTTGGTTATATCGATTTGAAATTTATTTAAGTGGATATCTTTGAGAAATCAGATAATCGTAACGTTGTATTGTTTGGAAAACAAGTGTCGTTTTGAAAATGCATCCTAAGTCTCGCCCATTTATTATCAACCAGTTTAAAGTTATTAAAAATAAAATAATCCCAGAAAAGAAAGAAAATAAAGTTAAAATGGCCTTATTACAACCCAAAAATAATTAATAAATAAAGAAAACTTTAATGAAAACCAAACACTTATTCAAAAGCCCAAAAGGGATCACCGTGGCCACTTTGAATCCCCTCCAGCTCCAAGTCCCCAAATCAAGGCTCACCTGCAAGGTTAAGGAAAGGGGGTGAGTTTGGAAACTCAATGCGTAACAAGCCCCTTTTAGAGCCCAAAGCAATATCAGCCTCCTGGGCCTAAGCCCAACTTCAATCTCAGCGTATACTGGACCGAAGCCTTTTCATATTTTATATTACTGGGCCGAAGCCTTTACTGTAAACGGTATGGCCCATAGGCCCATTTTAATATCACATGTAATATCAATGAATGTATGCAAGCCCATTTAGGGAGACTACTCAACCCACCATCCGCTACTGTCCACCCGTACCAACCAACACACCATGTGGGGAATAACTTAACCCACCCAACCAACACACCACTGGCAGCATAGCTGCTTTATCGTATATCTAGAGGCCTAGCCTCTTTAATAACTGGGGCAAAGCCCTTTTCGGTAAACTTGGGCAAAGCCCTTTTCAGTAAACTGGGGCATAAGCCCTTTTGCACTTCCTCCATCCATATAAAAACCCAACCCAATGCGATTCTGGCCCATTTTTCGCGATACCAAGTTATTGGGCTAGAAACCCCTAATGGGCCCTACATAGCCGATTTAGTCATCTAGGCCCATTTAGCCTATTCTATAATGTTGTTACCAGTCTTAATGCGCAATTTAACAGGTTTTCATTTCTACCAATTTTACCCAAATGGGCCCAAAAGCCCATTGGGCCCAACTTCAACCCCTCGAGGTCCAACTTACCGTAATGCCAAAAATCATGCCCTTACCTTTTCCAACATTCCCGATCATCAACCTAGCGAATCTAACTAACCAATGAGCGTTCGGTTGCTCACAAGTCCTCGAAATGCCAGAATTTTGGCATTTTGGCTTTTCAACATTTATCTTTTCAAGCTATGAAAAAGGGTTCGTTACACACCTGTTTTGCGATATTCCTCGACGAGATCTCCTACACGATTTCTCCTATAATCAACCGTTAATAGATCAGCTCACAATAATAGAACCAAATCGAGAACCATCTATTAACAATACTTACACATTCGGCCACCCTCCATAATGGCCTTAGAATCCATACCTTTGCCGAAGTTGATGACTAGATCTAGTCAAATTCGATGATCCCAGCTAATCCAAGTCGACACTATGCCTTGCAGCTCCTCCACTATACAAACCATAAAAAGATTAAAAGAAGAACCCAATAAGGCCTATACCCACATTCGGCCACCTCCCTAACCTATAGGGGTTTCGGCTTTTCTTAACCTCCATAATACCGAATTGATTAAGTCCACGAGCACTTACCAAGGTTCACCTACCCAAACTATTCCAATCCCGTGCTAACTCTGATTAAACGCAGTCCCAGCTCCAAAACACTAGCAGAAATCGCACCACAAGGATCCTAAGAATCGGCCACCAAGTCACCTAAGGGTGCTGTGCTTTCGGCTTTTGGGTCACTGAAGAAAGAGTGGTTATGGACCAAAAAGGGTGTTGACAAAAAAGTTCAAAGGCTTTTGAAATAACAAGAATCGGCTAAAAAGAAAAAGAACAAGTGTATACCTTTATAGATAAATCGACTTCCCTTGACTCCTTCGGGATTTGACTTGTTGCTATTCGGTTAGCAATAGAAAGAATGATAGGTTCGGCTTTTACTATGAATGAAAAAGAGGAAGAATGAGAGGAAAAGAGTTTGTGGAAGAAATAATGGAAGAGAAATGAGAGGGATTTGCTTAAGAACAATCAGCACAAGTGAAAAGAAAGAAAAAAAAGAAAAATGCCACCCTAAAACCCTAATAGCCGAATTTGCTCTAAACCTTCCCCTTGACCGGCCACCACTTCTCCCATTTCAAATCTCCTAAAATCTCTCCTAGATACGCTCCCCCTTATCTCTCCATCATCCCTAAAATCTCTCCCCTTATCACTCATTAATCCATGCACTTGATTAATTCAAACTCCTCCAACAGAATCCACTTGGGTTCCAACGCCTACCCTTCCTGCACATAAAAATAAATAACCTTATTTGCCAACACAGGGAATTGAACCCAGGTCTTCCTCTATGCTCCACACGCCACCTTTTTAGGAGCTTAGTGGCGTCACCCTTGCCACTTTACCAAAGCTCTTTTTGTGATACATTTTACCCACAACTTTACATAAGGTTATCTAGCCAGTACCCCTAACTCTTAAGTCCTAAATTCAAAAATTCTACCGGGTTTTGGCCAACACATGGGCCTTCCATAAGCCCATTTACATACTCAAATTATGAATTTCAAAACCACATACCAAATTTTTAAAAACTTTACTAAAATATCGAGAATCGCGAAAAAACTTGAAAATTAGGATGTTACACGTATGCTAAGACCGTTTTCCTGACACGGTCGTGTCTCAGCCTGTGTGGCCAACATTTAGGCTATTTTCCAAGCCTTTATATTACCCTTAGTCTTTCACATCTATATACACACCAAGGACATATATCATGACATTATTTTAATGATTTAGCATCCCATGTTAAGACACACTCACAAGCATTAGAACATAGCATAGATAGATAGGTTCACAACAATAATCCATATGAGCCACACCTCTTGGCCATATAAAAATAACTCAGTTGTGACAGCCCTAAAATGACCCTAGTCGGAAAGCGGTTTCGGGACCGCTAAACCGAGTCACCAAATTATTTGAATATGATATTTATTGTCTAAAATATGTGAATATGAATGTGTGAATGTTTTGAGCTTCGATTTAGTCGATTGCATGTGAATTTAGTAATAGGACTTATGTGTGACACTTTTGAAATGTGATAGGTTAATCCATAAGGATCTATTAGTGCATGTAATCAAAAGGGTGGACTTGCATGTCAATTTCCCCCATTTAATTACTAGTGGCCAGCCATGACAAAGGGTGATGGGCAAAACATGTCATAAAACATGTTGTGCTAATGGTTTATGGGAGAAAGGATAAAATAATAATGGGAAGGTAAATGATGACAAAAAAAAATGTGTGTGGTTGCCCCCCCTCCATTGCCGTGAGTTGAAGAAAGATAACAAAAGAAAAAAATTTACATGCTCATCTTTCTTCTTGGTTGCCGAATTTGGGAAAGGGAAGATTGAAGAGGAAAAACCAAGGTATTCGGCCATGGCTATCCTAGTTTAAGGTATGCATTGTGATTTTCTTTTTAATTGACTATGAGATTAGATTGATAAGTGCATAGCTTATTTAACCCATGGTTTAATTTCATGCATCAATAGACAAATGTTCATTCGGTCAAATGGGAGAAGAATAAGATGAATTTAAATGTTGTGGTTTATTATTTTAGTTGTTAAATGATTGGGTATGAGGTATTTGATTACCTAATTGAAAGTAAGTTAAGTTGTTATTTGATAGTAAATGCAAATTCTATATATGATAATAATGTAAATGTAGGTGGATTCATGAAGTATTTTCGGTTATATGCTATGTATAAGTATGAGTTTTTAAAGTTGGATTTATGAGTATATGTATATTAGTCTATGAACATTCGGTTATATGGTGTTAATATGCCTTTAAAATCGAATGATATTTTGAGTATATATATATATGTACATTCGGTTAAGATAAGGTTTATTATAAAAGCTAAGTTGTGTGGTTAGGGCCGAATGGGATATATAAGATATCAAAACATGTTATAATTATATATTGGTGTACATGGTTGTAATTAATCCTCTACTTGAATTCGATTAGATATGGTCATGGTATGAGTTTAATAGGGTTAATACCTTAAAAATTGAATGGAGTTTTAGTTAATCTTATGTGTCACATTCGTTAAAATAGTTGATGATTTGGGTGTTATTATACGCATTTAGGCTAAAGATTTTTCAGCTATGTTTTATATCTATGAAATAATTATAATGGATAATATGTAGGAGTAATTTTGGCTTGTTAAAAATGTGGTACGTGTATGGCAAATGGTATATACATAATGCATTGAAGTTACCCTATAAGGTTGAAATGAGTAATTAAATTATTGGTGTGTATGCATTTTTTTATTTGCAACTTGGCATGTGAATTGGGTGTATGATAGTTAATATATGTGCTTGAGGTGATGTGATAAAATAATTAGCTATATGGTTTGGTTCATTATTGAGTATAAGGGTTAAGTGCTTTAAAAGAGCTTTTAATGTTCGAAATGATTAAACAAATTCATTCGTTTAAATTAAGCCCAAGAGCAAAGAGGATCAAAGTCGGATAGGGGAAAAGAGAAAGTAGACGAATAGCCGTGGATATCTAGTCGTCAACCGCTTCCGAGGTAAGTTTTAAGTGATTAAACGTTGAGTAAATTCAATCATAATAGGACATAATGAGTTGATTTAATAAGATATGATGTGGCCATGATATGTCTTAAAATGGTAAGTTCATATGTGTTTGGACTTGGAAAGTTAAGAGCAAATTGTAATAATTTGCTTTGGACAGCAGCAGTAACGTGATTTTAGAAAATCACTATAAATTGTTGGTGTGGAATTATAGGCTGAATAAAATATGTAATCAAGGCTTAATTAATCTAGTTTCTTATAAAAGAGACCTTGTGAGCAAACAAATTTCCTATAAAGAGATATTTAAAGTTGTGTGAGACGGTGTCAGAATGACTCCGAAATCCCCTGTTCTGTTTTTAGAAAATCATTATAAATTGTACAAAATTGGTTATAAGATAAAATTTATATGCTTAGACTCCTTAATGAGTCTAGTTTCAAATGAAATCAAATACAACACATTTTGAATTCTGTAAAATGAGAAATTTGATTCGTAGTGAAGAGTGGTCAGATTAGTCAAACAGTGAAACAGGGGAAACTTTAAGAAAAATCTGGTATTGATTGGCCAAACCTAAAATTCTGAAAATTTTATGTATGGAATATATACGAGTCTATATTCAGGGAAAATTAACGGCAAGTGATTTGGAGTTTTGTAGCTCCAGCTATAAATAATTTAGTGACTACTGATCAGGAAAATAGCTCGTAGTGAATATGTGATTTTGTTGTAAACATGGATAAAACTTGTTTTAGTTACTCATAAGCTATTGATTAAACCCATACGTGAATTCTAAGTCGTGATATTGTAAAACGATACATGAGTGTTAGATGGATCTTTGATATTAAAATTTGTGAAATTGTAAGTTTATGAGTATTCGAATATGAAATGATAGTATGGCGTGAAATTGAATTATTCATTGGGAAATGATTAATGTAGATTCGGCCAAGACAAAGTGTATACATGATAGTATATGTGATATGTGAAGTATATTTGGATAATTGTGATGTGAGTGTATATATATGTGATAAGGCCTAATGGCCGATGTGATGAATGTGAAAGTGTATATATGTGATAAGGCCTAATAGCCGATGTGATGAATGTGAAAGTGTATATATGTGACAGGGCCGAGTGGCCAACGTGATGGATGTGAAAGTGTATAAATGTGATAAGTCCCGAAGGGCAATTGTGTCAGTACTATATCCAGGTTAAAACCCCGCAGGCTTTATGCGAGAGTATTATCCTGATTAATGTCCGTAGGCTTCGTGCTCGTACTATATCCGAGCTTTAAAGACCCGACGGCTAAATGCTAGGATTCAAGTAAGACTTTGATATTGAGTATCTGCATTAAGTTACCATCAAATAATTATTATGTATTCAAGATGTTCAGGTACGTATTACTTACTCATCGGTGGAGTGATTTCGAGGTGAATTATCAGTATCAAAGAGGTAGGTAAATGTGATTAATATTATAACTCCAAATGTGAGAATGTGCTTTGGAAATATTTGACCATCTAGGTCATTATTATTCGAAAGTATATATGTGGCAGCCAAGTGTTGCGTTTAATGATATTATAGATCGAGATGAAGCTCTAGATTAACTTCATCGAACAGTTGAAATGAATGACCAATAATAGTGATTGAGAACACTTTGTCTTGCTTAAAACTTACTAAGCATTAAATGCTTACTCCGTTCTTTGAATCTCTGTTTTATAGATTTTGGTTCGTCAGCTATCGGACTCGGGATTATTGAAGTCGAAGTCGCCCACACTATCAAAGCCCTTTTGGTGCACTTTTGGTTGAACTCTGAAAATGGCATGTATAGGACTACCCTTTTTGTAGTGGGTCATGGACCCTTTGGATTTGTATAATTTTGGATAGCCATGCGAAAATGGCTTATATATGTTTGAGCATAATGTTATAATCATTTGGTATGGATATGGTTATTGAGAGGTGTGGATATGCTTAACAAGGATTGGCCATGGGAATGGTTAATCACTATCATAATTTGTGCTATTTATGCTAAAAGGGCTAGTTGAATCATGGAAACTATGAAATAGGTAAAGTCTACCTTAAAGGCAGATGCTGACAGCAGCAGTGATGTAGATTTGGAAAATCACTAAAAATAGTAGGAATAGAATTAAATAGTGAATAAATTATTTAAATTAACCTTGATGAATCCACTTTCATATGGAAGAAACGAAACGATCATATGAGTGGTATGTTAAGAGATAATTAGGTTTTCGTGAGACAGGCCCAGAACGGTTTCTGGATTCCCTGTTCCGACTTTGGAAATTCATTATAAATTAACCAGAGATAATTAGGAGTCATGCAATATATTTATAGATTCCTCTCTGAGTCTAGTTTCTATAGAAACAAACGGCATCAGTATTGAAGCCCTGTACAGGGAGATATCCGAATTGTAATGCATGAAGGTCAGTGTAGTCGCACCCTGTAACAGGGGAGACTTTAACTAATAAACTGTACTAATTGGCCTGACCAAAAATTCTAGAAAAAAATATGTAGATGGAAATAGGAGTGTAGTTTCAGGGAAAAATCACGAAACTGATTTTCGAGCTGTGAAACTCAAGATATGATTTTTAAGGTGACAGCGACACAGTTAGCCAGCTGTCTGGAAAAATTTAAAATGGACTGCGATATTAAGCGAATTTAGTCTGTGAACCCCTCGTGTCCGACTCCGGCAACGGTCTCGGGTACGGGGTGTTACATCAATATAGACCAATACATTCTACTAATCATAATTACACATATTATCAAAACCAAGCCCCTATATATGCCACTTACTTGAAAATGCTTTATATATATATCAATATTCAAAGGTGATGGCTTGATAGTGTGGTGCTGCCTCCGACGATCTCCAATCCCGAGCTAACCTGACAACACTAAAGAGAAGGAAAGGAAGGGAGTAAGCTTTATAGCTTAGTAAGACTGTATGAAATTAATAAGCAATTTATCAACTTGCTTCTCAAGGTAATACCACAATATTTGCGCTTTTGCTTATGTTCAAGTCAAGCTATTTTCTTGAGTTGTAGTCACTAAATTATTTATATCTTGCGCAACGGATCTCCAAATTAAGTTTCTCTAATTTTCCTTGAAACTAAACTCACATATCTCTTTACCATAAAAATTTCAAAATTTTTGGTTCAGCCAATAAGTACAGTTTATTCTTTAAAGTCACCCCTATTTTGCTGTCTGATAGTTCCGACCCCTCTGCATTAAAAATTAATTATCTCTTTATACGGAATTTAGATGATGTTATCTTTTGTTTTGTTTGAAAATAGACTCATTAAGGATTCTAATAATATAACTTATAACCCATAATTATTTTTATACAATATTTAATGATTTTTCCAAATCCGAATAGGGGATTCCGAAATCATTCTGACTCTATCTCACAACAATTAAAATATATCATAATATGAACTTCTTTTTATTACAAATATTCTTCTATGTGAAACTAGACTCAATAATATTTAATTTCATATTTTATTCAGCCTCTAATTCGATTTCCACAATTTTTGGTGGATTTTCAAAATCTAACTACCGCTGCTGTCCAAAACTGTTTGAATGCTAATTTTCCCCTTTCATAATTATCTTTAAAAAGGCTTTTATGCCAATCAATTTCTCTTTTCATATTCATTAGGCCACAAGGTGAAGGGATAAACATATCATGTCCCGATTTAATTCGACCTAAAATCCTCACACATAATCATCCATCAAATTTACCACATAATTATACACCATAGATATCGACCTAATATTTACGAGGTTGTCACAAAATCATTCCCATAGGTATGACTTACTCATTTACATTCTTACCAAAAGTCCAACATACATCGAGCTCATCACTCGTGAATTTTTAGTACATACCTGTACCCTTTCAACATGATCATAAACATAGCTTACTCATTTTCATTCCTTACTAATCATACAACATAAATTGAGCATGCATTTCATGAATTTCATGTAAGTACCTATACCACTCAAAACATGGTCATAACCTCTCTTATTCCAACATAAACCGTAAATTTTCTGTTGGACCATTTAGAATACTACAGGATATTCAATAAGCCTCAAGCATAGGGTAGGGTGCCGACGCCATGTCCCGGACATGGTCTTGCACTGGCTCACCCATCAAAGTCGACGCCATGTCCCGAACATGGTCTTACACTGACTCTCGTAAATCGACGCTGATACCATGTCCCAGACATCGTCTTACACTAGCTCTCATCTATCGGTGCCGATGCCATGTACCAAACATGGTCTTACTGACACATGTCAAGCTGATGCCATGTCCCAGACATGGTCTTACACTAGCTCTCATATATCCCTAGCATCATGGCATGAATATCCGCTCTATTCCTATGGTTCAACTGGGAGTTTCCCGTATTAATCTCATCATACATTACTCATAGCCACATTCAAACATTTTATGCAAAATCAATCATTAAATGCATAATAACAATAAAGTTGTAATATTTACGCACATCTTACTCGTTTCAGTGGAATATTGTATTCCATCAAATTTCCAATGTATTCAATCATCACATAAATGTTATTAACATTTGGCATCACTTTCTCATACTCAATATCATCAACATATAATTCAATACAATCATAGCAAGATAGATTTCAAGTATATTAACAATAACATGGATAACATGCTTATTTAGTCACACGGACTTACCTCGAACGCAAAAACGGCTAATTATTCCCTTTTTGTCCTAAACCACGTACTTTCTCGATTTAAGCCCGAATCTCAATTTTCTTGATCTAAAATTATAAAATTTACTCATTTAATCATCACATTAAATTAAGCGTTCCACAATTCATACTTTGGCCAAATGACCATTTTGACCCTAGACTTTCACAAAAATTATGATTTTGCCCCTAGGCTCGTAAAACAATTTTTATCAAATTTCCTCTGTAACACTTTTAACCCCAATCCGTCGTCGGAATGAGGTCTTAAGGCATTACTAAATAAAAGCACAATTCTGAATAATTATTCTTATATACATGAACACGTCTCGAAAATCAATTAAAATTTATTTCATAAACTAACAACTCTTAAATTTTGAAACATTTCATAACATTCAATACATGCATATACAAATTTTAACAAGGATTTGATATAAACGTAAGTAAACATTGACTTTTCATATTAACTAATGATAACATTACTCAATTCCAAACTCAAGCATCACTTAATATCTAATATCAATTGAATTTTAAACTTACAGTCACATGTCAAAACATTGTTCAAACACATATCTTAATATATATTTTCAAAGTGACTATCCCAATTAATGCTGTTTATTTATGCATATTAACACCATGTAATGGTTCATTTTTGAAACTATCTTTTATAACTTAAAGAAATGGTTTGTCATGGTAACCAAACATATATACTACTAAATACATATGTTTCATACTTAGCAAAGAACGTAGGTCATATAACACCATGTAATGGTTCATTTATGAAACTATCATTTATGACTTAAAGAAATGCTTTGTCATGGTAACTGAACATATATACTATTAAATACATATGTTTCAAACTTAGCAAAGAACGTAGGTCATATCCGAATTACTATTCGCCTTATTCCAAACATTTTTTTCTTACAAGTATATAATCCAAACACTACATTAAATCTATTTATCAACCTTACATATTTTATCAATTTTTTAAAATATAATACATGTATTTTCACATCCATACAAACAACCCCAAATTGACTAATCATTCATTCGATTACATATATATATAAATACCATATTCTAGTCAATTAAAATGCTTTTGAACAAGTACACATATTTGTACCATGACCGAACATATCATTTTAAACCACATATACCACCAAAATTTCCATCAGCGAATTATCACACTAAACTTATTAAACATTAAATCTAATAACATACTAGGTCAAAACAAAGCATAATAAGCATGTTCACCTATGTACCATATTTAGTATATAAACACATCCAAACCAAACAAACATATTTATAGCCGATTCATTTATGCCACAGTCAAGTCCATTAACCAACTTTAATGCTCAAACTCATATCACTACTTATCCATTTCCAAAACAAATACTATCCATCACCTATGCCATTCATTCGTATTTCATAGCATAATAACTAACACATTGTAAACCACAATCAAGCACAACCAAAACCAAACTTAGAAATAAGCCATTTTCGCATGGCTTTAATATTTCATATCCGAATTTCAACATTTCAAAACACATTCCAACCTATACATGCCATAATTCAAGTTTAACTTATAAAGGTACCAAAATAGCTGATAGTGTGATGAACTTTGCTGACAGTCCCCGAGCTCGTAGCTTGACTCCAAAATTTATAAAACAGAAACAAGTATACACATAGTAAGCTATTGTAGCTTAGTAAGCTATAAGCAAATAAACATCACAATAATTTAATCAACTTATTTTAAGCTAATCCAAATTTCATTATCATTATCAAGCTTAACCTTAAACCTACAAATGAGACAAATAACACATTTTCTTACATAAATTCTACCTTGGCCGATTACTCACTTAATAAATTTGTCCTAATATCATTCAACTTTCTAAGCCAAAATATCTTAATATAATCAAACATACACATACACATTTATATAAGCTCAAGAACCATATTATAACATCATGTATAAATACCCTTATATGGTCGAATATACATGATCACATAAATACACATATCCAAGAATCAATTCTACAATATTCATACATTTTATTTACAAAGTCGAATGCACTTTCCAAATTCACATATGATCGACATTTGTATCACACATAATTAGTAATAAATATCAAGTTACTTATTAACCTTATCTCAAGTAAACAATAAGCTATTTCATACGTGATCATTTAGCTTGTTTTACACATCCGCTCACGATTTACCTTTGCCTGATGAACCATTTGGAACTGGATAGGACACTCAAATAATTACATATATCCTACAATACCAACGTCCCAGACGTGGTCTTACATGTAATCACATATCGATGCCACTGTCCCAGACAGGGTCTTATTCACACACATATATCGGAGTCACATATCGATGTCTTGGTCTTACTCGCACACTTATATCGGAATCCTATGTCATGACATATGTATCCTAACTATTCCTAAGGTTCATACGGGGCTTTCGAACGTCGTAACTCGGTCGAAACCAATTCAGAAACATAGCAATCAAGCTTATCCACATTTAGCTTTACCATAAATAAAATTATATATTTCATTTCAGCAGATATGCCTTGCATTTAATTAAAACTATGTACGTCTATTTGCTTATAAACTTACCTCAGACGATACAAAACGGAATAGGGCAGCTAGTTAACAATTTTCGCTTTCCCCCAATCCAAATCCGATTTCTTTGGTTCTTGATCTAAACATATTCCAATTAAGCTCATTCAAACATATTTTCATTCAATTTAGTCCAAAAACATAAAAATGGGTAAATTACCATTTTACCCCTGACATTTACGTTTTATTACAATTTAGTCCCTATTGCACAAAACACAAAATATACAAAATTTCAATATACTCATGTTGGGCCGAATTTTACCCATATTCATACAAGTCCATATATTTACTTTATTACACATTTTAGTCCCTCAAATTATTATTTTTGCAATTTAGTCCTAATTACTCAAAATCATCAAAAACTCCAACACAAAACATGTTAATCTAAAACATATCTTTCATATTTCATCATCAAACAACAAAAATCACAAGCTCTCAATAATGGCATAACTCAAAATATTCGGCAAAATAAAAAATTTAAGCATGGGTTTTGTAGTACTCGAAGCAACGATCTCAAAAACGTAAAAATTATCAAAAACCAATCTAGAACTTACCTTGAATCAAGTTGAGAAAGATGGCCAAACCTAGCTTCTCTTCTTTCTTTTCTTTTGTTTCTATTTTCGGTGGATGAACATAATAAAATGATAGCTTATTTTAATCTTATGTTTTATTATAAACATTTTATTACATAATTTACCTTTTTAACCTTGTTTAATTTTATTCATACTTCACTTCCTATGGCCGAATGTGTCCTTGCAAACATCTAAGGGTATAATTGCATTATAAACACCCCACATTAAAAGAACAACTATTATTTGGCCCTTTTACTATTAACCTTCAAATTTTCATTTTACGCAATTAAGTCCTTTTATTTAATCGGGTAGCTAAACGACAAAATTAAATCACGAAAATTTCAAAGATATAAATTCAAACAAAATAAACACATAAAATAAATTTTAAATATTTTTCTAACTCAGATTCGTGGTCCTGAAACCACCGTTTTGATTAGGGTCTAAATCGGGCTGTTACATCCTCATTAACCAAGCCTAGCCCAACCTTTATAACTCTTGTAGCAACTCAAAATTCCAATTATTTCATACAATTCCCATCCATTTAACAAACTTTACAAAATGGTCCATATTAGGTGTTTTCATGAAAATCCTTTCACAAAAGTTGTTTATTTTACCATCATGACTCCTTTTCTTCCATAAAGTTTCAGCTAACAACATAAATACTCTCATGGAAAAACCCTATACTTTCAACCATTTTGAAAAATAGTCCCCTCATTAGCTAGCCTATGCTACAAGGGTCCCAAAAGTACAAAAATCATCAAGAAAAGCCATCAAAATCACTTACTTGTAAGGGATATAAGTTGCTGATATTTTTGACTTTTCAAAACCCCATCTTTACTGGTATTTTTGGTGGGGAAGGAGAAAGATGAAAGATGATACCTTTTTTCTTTATTTTATTATATTACTAGTCAAAATAAGTCACCAAACTTACCAAACCATTGAAAATTTTTATCTCTTTATCTCTATGGCCAGCCAAGCCTTTCTTAAAGGTCTATTTGCAATTTAAAGACCCCTAATTATGGTTCTCTAGCTATTTAACACATTTAGCTAGCAAAACAAAACTTTTTCCCTTTTTACGATTTAGTCATTTTCTCAATTAAGCTCACAAACACTAAAATTAATTCACCAAAATATCTCGACCATCGAATTTGTGGTCCCAAAACCACTATTCTGACTAAGCCCAACATCAGGCTGTTACAGCATCGAATTCGCTGTTTCAAAACCACTGTTCCGATTAGCCCAATAATCAGGTTGTTACAACTCTCTCCTCTTTAGGGATTTTTGTCCCCGAAAATCTTACTAGAAAATAGGTTTGGGTACTATTTTCTCATTGCCTCCTCAGGCTCCCAAGTAGCCTCTTTAACCCCATGTATTTGCCACAACACTTTCACAAGAACTATACTTTTATTCATCAACTGTTTTACTTCTCGGGCTAATATCTTGATCGGTTTCTCACTATAAGTCATATCTAGATGAATCTCAACTTCTGTCGGTGAAATCACATGGAAAGGGTCTGATCTATAACAACGCAACATAGACACGTGAAACATGTTGTGGATCCTTTCCAATTCAGATGGCAAAGCTAACTGATATGCTACTGGTCCTATTCTCTCGGTAGTTTCATACGGCCCAATAAATCACGGACTTAACTTGCCTTTATGGCAAAATCTTAGAATTTTCTTCTATCGAGATACTTTCAAAAATACCTTATCACCGATTTGAAATTCAGTCTCTTTTCTTTTCAAATCCGCATATGACTTTTATCTATCTAAAGCAGCTTTCAAACAATCACGAATCACCCTTACTTTTTCTTCGATTTCCCTAACCAAGTCAACCCCGTGAATCTGATTCTCTTTGAGCTCTGTCCAGTACAAGAGAGTTTGGTATTTTTGGCCATATAATGCCTCATAAGGTGCCATTTTTATGCTCGACTGAAAACTGTTGTAGGCGAATTCAACCAATGGTAGATATTTTTCCCAACTACCTTGGAATTCTAGAACATAACGTCAGAGCATATCTTCTAAAATCTAAATTACTCTCGGATTGACCATTAGTTTGCGGATGGAAAGCTGTGCTAAAATTCAATTTCCTACCCAAAGCTTCTTGCAACTTTTTCTAAAACCATGAAGTGAATCTCGAATCTCTATCTGATATAATAGAAATAGGTACTCTATGAAGTCTAACAATTTTAGCAATGTAGAAATCAGCAAGTTTATCAAGTGAGTAATCAGTATGTACCGGTACAAAATGAGTCGATTTTGTCAATCTGTCCATGACAACCCAAATGACATCCTTCTTTTTTGGAGTCAAAGGCAAACTTGTCAGAAAATCCATGGTGATTCTATCCCATTTCCACTTAGGAACCATCACAGGTTGAAGTAAACCCGAAGGTACTTGGTGTTTGGCCTTTACTTATTGACAAATCAAGCATTTTGAAACAAACTCCTAGATATCTCATTTCATGCCTAACCACCAATACATTTTCTTAAAATCACAATTCATTTTTGTATTGCCGCCTCATTAAGAATCTTTTGAATCAACTCTATAACTTTAGGAACACATATCCTACCTCGGAATCTCAAACAATCATCGGAGTCAATTTGAAATTCTGAGTCATCGCCCGATTTACACTGAATTCTCTTGGCTTGCAACCCACTGTCACAATTTTGAGCTTCATAAATTTATTGAAAAACATCAGCCTACCTCTCAACTTGGTTAGAATCAAACCATTATCGGATAAATTCAACTGTGTATTCATGGCCCTCAAAGCAAACAAAGATTTCCTACTCAAAGCATCGGCCAGTACATTCGCCTTTCCTGAATGATAATTGATCACAAGCTCATAATCTTTTAATAATACAAGCCATCTCTATTGTCAAAAATTTAGATCTTTTTGAGTCATTAGATACTTTAAAATTTTATGATCGGTAAAGACATGACATTTCTCGCGTTACAAATGGTGTCTCCAAATCTTCAAGGAAAACACAATGGCAGCCAACTCTAAATCATGCGTTGGGTAGTTCTTTTCGTGCGGTTTCAACTGTCTCGAGGCATAAGCTATCACTTTGCCCTTTTGCATCAACACACATCCTAATCCATTCAATGATGCATCAGTATAAATTACAAACTCTTTCCCCAATTCAGGTTGTACTAAAACTAATGCCTCAGTTAATAATGCCTTCAATTTCTCATAACTTTTCTGACATTTTTCAGACCACTCAAACTTAACATCCTTTTGCAACAATCTCGTCATAGAGGTAGCGATCATAGAAAATCCTTTACAAACCATCTGTAAGAAATGGCTAATCCCTAAATGCTTCTAACCTCAAATACATTCTTTGGTGGTTTCCATTCAACAATAGCAAAAACCTTGCTTGGATCAACTCGGATACCATCACCTGAAATAATGTGTCCCAAAAATCTGACTTCTCGAAGTCAAAATTCACTTTTACTAAACTTAGTATACAAATGTTTTTCTTTCAAGGTCTACAAAACTGTTCTCAAGTGCTCGGCATGCTCTATCTCATCTCGAGAATAAATCAGTATATCGTCAATAAAAACAATCACAAACTTATCTAAATATGGTCGGAAAATTCGGTTCATTAGGTCTATAAAAACTGTAGGAGCATTTTTTTAGTCCAAAAGGCATAACAAGATATTCATAGTGCCCGTACCTTGTTCTAAAGGCAGTCTTTGGCACATTCGACTCTTTAACTCGCAACTGGTAGTATTCGGATCTCAAATCTATCTTTGAAAACACTGTTGCCCCTTTCAGCTGATCAAACAAGTCATCAATTCTCGGTAAGGGATACTTGTTCTTTATGGTCACTTTCTTAAGCTATCGATAATCGATGCAAAGTTTCATAGAACCGTCTTTATTCTTCACAAATAATACCGGAGCACCACAGGGAGAATAACTCGGTCTCGCAAAACCCTTATCTGTCAACTCTTGCAACTGAGCTTTCAATTCTTTTAATTCAGTCGGAGCCATCCTATATGGAGCTATCAATATCGGTGTAGTCCAAGGGACCAAATCAATACTAAACTCAATTTCTCTAATCGGAGGCAAACTTGACAATTCTTCCGAGAACACATCCAGATATTCACACACTACTGGCACCAATTCAACATTCAACTCAGATTCTTTGGTATTCAATACATAGGCAAGATAGGCTTCACAACCTTTTCTTAAACATTTTTGAGCAAAAATTAAAGAAATCACAATTGGCAATCTATCTGACTCATCTGTGTAACGCCCCAAATTTGGGCCTAGAAGTATTGGGCCTTGAGTATGGGTCTATAAGGAGGTTATATATAAGCATTTATTGTACAAGGAAATCACACAATTAAATGTCTGCTTTGGTGGTAAATGGCCCTGAGAAGTGTTGGAGAAATCTTGGGTTCAAACTTGGGCTTTAGCAAAAATTTTGGTTTTAAGTGAATAAAACCTTGGGTGCTTGGATGAAGGCCTTTTAAATCATTATGGTAAATAAATGACACAAGAAAGCATGTGGTCTAGTGGTTGTGGCGTCATTAAGGTTGCAAGGGAGCCAGGGTTCAAGTTTTGGCTCTTGCAATTTATTTTGGTTTTTCTTTTAAAGGAATCTGAACGTTAGCACATATGCCTTATAATTAATTAAGGATAAAATATGACACACAAAGAGCCTGTGGTGGACTGGCAAGGTGGCGTGTTATGTAACTGTGAGGTTTAAGGTTCAAGTCTTGGGATGCGCAATAGGGTATTTATTTTGCTATTTGAGCTGTGTAGGAGGTAGAGTTGGACTGGAACTCTGTGGTTGAAGTGGTCATAATAAAATAAGGAATTTTCCTGATGGTTGATAGTAATCCCACATCGGGAAGCTAACATGGGAATTGGTGAGAAGCTCACTTTAAATAGAGCGAATAAGATGAGTTGGTGAGAGAAAAAGTGAGAAGACTCAATGCAGGATGTGCCAAGGTTAGTGTTCGTGGACTTCGGCGCGTTTTCATAAATAGGTGTGTATTTCGCACTACTCTAGCTGTAGAACGGCAAATGCCAGAATGCCGAAATCCCAGTCACATGACGATGGCAGCCAAACAAGCATGCGAGCGCACATGTGGGAGCTTTGACGTGATGGTTGAGGCCATCATGAGTGCTCTCGTGGGCTTAGGGTGCTTTGGGCCACGATGGGCCGGGATGGACCATGTGGGCCCAATGGGCCCATTGGCCAAAGTGGATAAATTGTATGATTGTGTAGTAAATATTGGATTGGACTATGTGAATCTCATATCTGTAGGCTAGTATTACTGAAATACCCCTATAGGATAGAATTACTCGAATGCTCCTGTAGGGTAGAATTACTGAAATACCCTTGGTTTACAAAATTACTAAATACCATTGGTTTACAAAAATTAACAAAATACCCTCGATTAGCAAAATTACCAAAATACCCCTGGTTTGTAAAATTACCAAAATACCTATGATTTGTGAAATTACTGAGATACCCTCGACCTGTAAAATTATCGAAATACCCTCTACATGTAAAATTACCAAAATACCCTCAATTTGTAAAATTACCAAAATACCCCTAATTTGGAAAATTATCGAAATACCTTTAATTCAGAAAATTACAAAAATACCCTTGACTTTCAAAAATTACAAAAATACCATTGGTTTGCAAAATTATCGAAATACCCTTGGCTTGTAGATTTACCAATACACCCTTGTAGGGTGAAATGACTAAAATACCACTAATAGGCAAAAAGACCGTTCTGCCCTTCTAGGGTATATGACTCACTGATAATACAATTTGATTGATTTGACTATGTTTCGACTGAGAATGTATGACTGTGATTGGACTATTGTGACTGTGATTTGTATGATTTTGTATGCCGTGTGTATATTTGTTGCATTCATATAATATTATGTTGCACATGGGTGGGGATTATGAAACGAAGGAAGAAATTAAGGATCGCATGGTTGCTTGACGATCGTGGATCTGCCGATTGAGGATCGCATGGTTTCTTGACGTCCGTGGATCCACCGATTAAGGATCACATGGTTGCTTAACGATCATGGATCCGCCGGTGGCTTTTAATCCCAATATATGATTATTGAAGACTCTGTGTCGATCATATTTACCCGAGCCTGTGCGCCGACTATATTACCGTCGCTGGTGGCTATGTGCCTAACATGATACAGTTATCGATGGCTTAAAGCCAATTATTCTGATTATGGCTTTGCGACAACCTGACTATGGCTGTGGGCCAAACGTATTTACTTGTGGCTATGTGCCTAACATACTTATTGATGACTCTGTGTTGATCATATTTACCGAAGCCTGTGTGCCGATTATATTATTGTCGCTGATGGCTATTAAGCCCAATATTTGATTAACAGCTTGCTGCAATGAATGTAGTACCGCAACCGGGCTACCATTGATGTGTATCGGATGGGTGGGTCGATATTTATATCCCCACATGATGTGTACCGGGGGATGGAGTTGGTGTGTAGTGGTTGGATTATTGGAGTGGGTTGCACATCATTGCATGTATGATATTATTGTGATATTATTGCGATGTGGGCTTCAGCTCAACTGGGGCTAATATGGGCTAAGGCCCAAAGGCCACCGTTTTGAATAAGGTTCAGGCCCAGACCGTTACTGTATGCACTGTTACTGATTTTGAGAATGGGCTAGGCCCAATTGATTCTGATGAGGGCTGAGACTCGAGTGAAATTGTACTGGCTTTGCCTCACACACACATTGTTCTGTTACTGTAATTGGCTCTGGCCCAGACTGATTCTGAATTCTTTCGGTTTACTAACTATTTTAGTTTAGGAGGGGATTACACACTGAGTTTTCGTAAACTCACTCCGTTTATTAAGTGTGCAGGTAATCCCCAGCGTTAGGTGGATCGGTGTCGTAGAGGGACTCGGAGATGACCACACAATTGCACATGTTTTTCTATTTTCTTATTTAGTTAAGCACTTTGGTTTTTGATTTAGGTTGTATTAAGGCCTCTTTATTTTCTTAACTTTTTATTTGGGAAATTTTTTTAGTATGCTTAATATCTGTTAGATGTAGGACGCGGTGTTCCAAAACAACAATTGGTTTTCAAAATATCACGTTTCCACAGCTGTTCAAAATTAAGCTTCTGCAGCAAGTAAGGTTTTAAGGGAATTAACATTTCACAAGTTTTAAAAAATGGCCAGAGGTTTTTTAAATAGTAAGAAGGGTTTTCAATGAGAACATGGTTTTCGAAAAACACTTCAATATGACACGCCATATTCGGGCCTAACTTTTAGGTCGGGTTTGGGGTGTTACAATCTGATTCAACCTAAAATTTCACTATTTTCACATCTCAATTCAATAACTTTCCGTCTACAATTTACTATAGCATCATGCATAGTCAACTTGTAATAGTCTGATTTAGACCCTAATCGGAGCGATAGTTTCAAGACCACGAATCTGAGTTAGAAAAATATTTTAAAATTATTTTCTGTGTTTATTGTGTGTGAATTTATATGTGTTAAATTTTCGTGTCTTAATTTTTTTGTTTGAGTGTCCGATTAAATAAAAGGACTTAATCGCGTAAAATAAAAATTTGATGGTTAATTGTAAAAGGGCTAAAATGATTGTGTCTTTATAAGCGGAGGTATTTAAAATGCAATTTGACCCTAGTTAAAGGTGATGGACAGTTGTGACCATGCATTAAAATGGTTTTATATTTTTATCTTAAGGTTAATTTGGTAAATTATGAATTAATAATGTTATAATAAAACAAAAAAATAAAACAACATTGCATTTGTTCATCTTTTTGATCGAAATTTGAGAAAGAAAGAAAATAAAATAAGCTTAGGGTATTCGGTTGTATCCCAGCTTGACTCAAGGTTAGTTTTTGTTTAGTTTTTGATAATTTTTTACGTTTTTAAGACCGTTGCTAAGTTATCTACAAGACTCATGCATGAATTTATGATTTTGGTGAATATTTTGAGTTATGCCATTGTTGAAAGCTTGTAATTTTTGTTTTTTGATGGTAGAAAATAAAAGATATGTGATAGATTAACATGTTTTGTATTGGAATTTTTTATGATTTTGAGTAATTAGGACTAAATTGCAGAAATAATAAATTGACGGACTAAAATGTGAAATAAATGAAATGTGTGGACTTGTATGAATACTAGGAGTATTTGGCCTACGCTTAGTATGTGCAAATTTTGCATTTTTTGAGTTTTATGCAATTTGGACTAAATTGTAAAAAGTGTAAAATGTCAGCGGTAAAATGGTAATTTTCCCATTTATGTGTTTTTGGATGAATTTGATTAAAATTTGATTAAATAAGTTTAATTTATATTAACTTAGATCAAGAAAAGAGAAAATCAAATTTGTATCGGGAGAAAATTAAAGTTGTCGACTAGCCGTCCCGTTCCATTTTTCATCGTCCGAGGTAAGTCTATAAGCAAATAGACAGTGTTAATTTTAATTAATTGTGAACTATATATGCTGAAATGAATATCTGAATAAATACATGTATTAGCTGAATGTGTACAAGCTTGGTAGCTATGTTTATGAATTTGTTTCGACTAAGTTACGACATACGGAAGCCCCATATGAACCTTAGGAATAGCTAGGATTCATATATCATGACATAGGATTCTGATATGTAATGTGCAAGTAAGACCATGGCATCGATATATGTGTGCGAGTAAGACCACGTTTATACGTTGGCATCGATATGTGATTCCGATATATTGTGCGAGTAAGACCCTGTCTGGGACAGTGGCATCGATATGTGATTACATGTGAGGCCACGTATGGGACGTTGGCATTGTACGATATGTGTGATATTCCGAGTATCCTACCCAATTCCAAATGGTTCAATGGGCAAAGATAAGTTGTGTAAGAATGTATAAATCAGGCTAAGTGACCAGGTATGTGATAGTTGATTACCTTTTTGAAAATAAGGTAAGTTGTTTATTTGATATGTGATACAAAACATATGTATGATGTTAGTTTGAATTTGTGAGTAAGTGTGAAGTATATTCGGTCACAAGTTAAGTGTAATTATGTGATATTAAGGTTTGATTAATGAGTATATGTAAACAAGTGTTTAAAGATTCGGCTTTATGTATTGATAATATGATTTAAAAGTGTATGAAGATTTGGTTTAGACATATGTATATTTGGCTAACATTATTTTCATCTATGAAGTACATGATTATATATATGAAACTTAAAGATTGAGATCAAATGTGGTTATGTTATTACAATTTTGTTTAGTTAAATTAAGTTGTTCATTTTCTTATAACTTACTAAGCTATAAAAGCTTATTCTGTGTGTGCATGTTTGTTTTTGTTTATAGATTTTGGATTCAAGTTACAACTCAGGGATCGTCAGTAAAGTCTATCACACTATCGACTATCTTCGGTATTTTACAAGCTGAATTTTTGGAACTATGGCATGTATAGGCTGGATTATATTTTGAGATGTTTGAATTTGGTTAATGTAATCATGAGCCATGTGAAAATGGCTTAATACTTTGATATGCTTGGATTTAATGCTTCATCTCAATAATGGTTATGCTTGGTTGTGTTTTTTGTGTTTTAGCTATTATATATATTCATGTGAATTATGGTTGGTTATAATGCTAATGGTTGTATAAGAATTCGGTCTTGGTTTGAATCTATATTGAAAGTGTATTCAAAGTACATGTTATTGTGGAGTTGTTTATGAGTTTCGGCCATAGGATAAATAATGGTTGTTAATTTAGATTAGGTATATCATGTATTAGTTAGGTAAAAATTCAAGATATATGCATGGGGTAAAATCGGTGTTCACTTATGGTCTATGTTAGTGATATGTAAAATTTATGTTTTGTTTGTTATGGTAAGTCTGACATATTGGAATTTAGACATATAATTAGAAATTGGGTTGTTGGTAAAGATATGTGCTAATATGTTCGGTTATGCTTTGTTAGTTGAACTTATATATATATGTGTGTTTATATTAAGGTTGGTATATGTATATGTTAATTCATTTTCTTGATAAGATATATCCATACGAAGTGATAGGGTAAAATAAAGAAAATGAAATCTTAAAAATAACATGATTATTTTTGGTTGATGCAATGAGATAAATGACCATATGAATAGTGAATTTTGTATGGGTAAAACAAATAGGTAATATGATTTTTATATAATGCATTTATGATCGGATTGAACAAAATGATAAGATCATGTTTTATTGGTTTTGTGAGTAACTTATTGGTTGATTATAATGATATATATACACAAATAAGCTTAGACATTTATTTGTGAAATGTTTAGTAATGTACATATGAAATGGACATGATGATGTATGATTTTACTAACTAAAGTAGGTGCATATAAATTGAAGTTGATAGATTATTTCTTATAATAATCATTTGAATGCTTGAGATATTAAGTTTGCATATATGTTTTGAGTATGAAATGAAGTATATTAAGTTATAAGTTAAGCATTTAATTTCTATGATTATTTGTTTATGTTGAGTTAATAGTAATTCGAATAATTAGATAAATGGTATAATCAAAACATGTTGTTTGGTTCAAAAATTTTATTAGATGATTTACTTTGTAATGAAAGTTTGTTCTGAATTGTCTTATGATCGGTAATTCCTCGTAACCCCATTCCAATGGCGGATACGGGTTAGGAGTGTTATACAACCAATTCAAACCCAATATAATATCAAATTCGTCAAATGACAACAACATCAAGTAAGCCGAAAAATAGTGACCTCTAATCATCAAAGGACATTTCTTGCATACTTTATCAACTAATACATGATTGCCTAAAGGGTTTGACACCTTAATCATAAATTCCGTAGACTCAACAGACATATTCTTACTAATTACCAAATTCATGCATACATACGAATGGGTAGATCCTGGGTCAATCAAAGCAATAGTATCATAAAAAGAAAAAGTACCGGTGATAACATTAAGAGATGTCGCTTCTTTATGAGCACGGATGGCATAGGCCCTAGTAGGTGCTCGAGCTTCACATCTTACAGCTGAATCCTTCTTCACATTTTTTTCTACTAGCTCCATTTCCAAAATTTCTAAGTGGTCTTCCTTTAGAAGCAGTATTACTTGACCAGGTGCTTTGAAACATTTCTTTTTCAATCATCTCAGGGCAATCTTTAATGAAGTGATCTTGGGAACCACACTTGAAACAACCTCAGTCATTCATTCGGCACTTGACAGCGTGACATCTTCCACAATGTGGGCATCTAGATCTATTGGGTCGATTACCAATGCTCGCAATAAAAGTAGTCTAGGCTTTATAACCCGAATACTAATTCCCACGGTTTCTATTTGAGAACCCAACTGAAGCATGAGAACGAGAATGCATCTCTCTAGATTTTTTAAATTGAGATTGGAACAACTTACCAATCAGCCTCTTTCTTGCATCTCTAGCCTCAGACTTGGCTTTTCTCTTTTATTTGGTCAGTTCCTTTGCTTTACAAGCCCGATCTATGAGTATAATAAATTCTTTCAGCTCAAGAATACTCACTAACAATCTGATGTCTTCATTAAGCCATCTTCAAATCTTTTACACATAATAGCTTCGGAGAAGACACACTCCCTAGCATACTTTCTGAGCTGAGCAAACTCTCTTTCATACTCAACAACTGACATGCAGCCCTGTTTCAGCTCAAGAAATTCTTTTCGCTTTTGATCGATGAATCACTGACTGGTATACTTCTTTCGGAACTCCTCTTGAATGAATTCCCATGTAACTCTCTCTTTTGGAACCACAAATACTAGTTTTTCCACTGGTGATATGCCATCTCCCTCAGTAAGGATATAGCACATTTCAAGCATTCATCGGGTGTACAAGATAACTCATCGAATACTCTAATAGAATTCTCAAGCCAAAATTCTGCTTTTTTGGGATCATCATCGGCATTTTCTCTAAATTATTTAGCCCTTTGCTTTCTAATATTATCAACCGAGGTTCTATTCAATCTCATAAATTCTATACCTTGAGGGACAATGGGGACAGGTTGAGGATTAGGAGGGGGTGGAGCATGTTGTTGTTGAGCGGCCGTGTTTGTTTGAACGAACCCTAAGAACCACTTGTTCATCATCTGGAATAAGGCTTCTTGAGCCTCTCCTCTTTGCCTCACAGTTGTGGGTCTACTCTCATCTGGTACAGTCCTTTGGGCGGGAACCGGCACATTACTTTCTATATCATCTGCCACAGCTCGATCAAAATCCATTACTATATGAAAACACAATTTAAATTGTTAGGAGTCATCACACTATCACAATTTATATATGGCATGTATAGCTAGACTCGTACACGCGCTGCATTAGTACAAGAACCAACTAAACTGTAGCTCTGATACCACTAAATGTAACACCCCTTACCTGTATTCGACGTCGGAACAGGGTTGGAGGCATCACTAGACTTAAACATAAACTAATATACAACACTGACACTTAAATTCCCATCAAAATTTAAAACTTTTCATACATAACATATCGTCCCTAAAATGAGCCTACGAGGCCCAAATCATGCGTTAGAGATGGTTTTAGACTAAACTGAGACTTTAGGAACTTTTACGACACTTAGAGAATTTTTCATCAAAATAAAGTTACACGCCCGTGTAGCTTAGGACACGCCTGTGTGGGTAGGCCGTATGGTCAAACACGCCCGTGTCCCTAACCCGTGTAACTCTCTATTGATGATGTCATGTACCAAAGGAAGTCATACACCAAGTCAGATGCCTGTATGCTTCGGCCGTGTGGGCAATTTAATTTTCATATTTTTCATAAAATAGGTACAGACTTCACACGCCTGTGCCTGAGGCCGTGTAGTCTACACGACTGAGACACACGGCCGTGTCTCTGCCCATGTGGCCAAAAATAAGGCTATTTACCATGCCATGTGCCACCCTTACTTGCGCCAACTTGCACAACATCAAGCAACACCAAATTCAAGCATATACATACAACCAAATCAGCCACAAACAAGATGTCAATACATCAATTACAGATACTATCATCCATCATGCCTAAACATCACATACTTTCTTTTCCATTCATGCCAATTTCATTTTCATGATAAGCATCATCACAATAACATGCCAGTGACCAATAAAATTAATATTAGCCAACCTTCAAAGGCCATATACAAAATGAATCATTAACCATAACAATGCCAACCCATTAGGCTAAACCAATATGACAGATAACAAAATGACCAAGTCCCTATACATGCCATACTCAAAATATTGAAACCAGGTATACCCAAAACAATATTTTGATAGTGTGGTTTGAGCTCTAACGTTCCTCGATCCCCGAGATAACTTGGTGACACTATAAAGAAAGAAAAGAAAAGGGGAGTAAGCTTTAAAGCTTAGTAAGTTTGCATGCAAATAATAAGCAACATAAATCATTCATTAATCATGTAACTACTCAACATAAGTTAACATAAATATCATCATGTATCTTAGGCATAACTTACTCCTTAGCATTCTTACCAAGAGTTCATCTCATACCAAAGTTCTTACTCATGAGTTATACATACATACATATATGTACCAACTCGTAACATAGTCACATACTTTGTCACCTTTGACATACTCTTCGGATTACCCGTTGAACACTTGGAATACTATCGGATACACGAAAGGTCTTGCACATAAGTGCCACATATGTAGCCAATGCTACCTCATATTTCATAACACACAGGGAACGCACACCAGCTAATCACGGGCCTTCTCACACAAGTTTTCAGTCAAGACGTAGCTACACGGGCTGCTCACACAAGCTGTCAGGTATCTGCAATATTTGACAGACTACCCAACCATCGGTAGGACGTACATGACTAGCAAATGGATTCACATGAATCATATAACTCATGGTTTCCTAGTGAAATGTCTCTCGTATTCTAATCTATTTCTAAGGTTCAAATGGGATTTCTCACTTGTCATTTCATCATCGAACTTATCCACATTGTTATTTACACAATTCATACATAATAAGACATATAAAAATACAAGTATAACATTGCCTTTATTTACACACGAACTTACCTCGGTACAAAATGGAAAGAAATGGACCTAATCGACAATAACCTTGTTTTTCCCCAATCAAAGTTCGAACTTTGTTTTTCTTGATCTATAATAGCAAATTTAACTTATTTAATTATCACATTACTTGATGCTTTCCAAAAGTCAACTCATGGAAAATTTACATTTTTCCCCCTAAACTTTAACATATTTACATTTTAGTCCTTAGGCTAGTAAAATGAAATGTATCCATTTTCTTTGTTACCCAGGCTTAGCCAAACCTAAATCATGCTCGTAACAGCCCACATTTTTCATCAAATCACATTTCTACTACCCATTTTCATAAATTTTACAAATAAGTCCTTTTTATGCATTTTCACTAAAAATCACTTAGTAAAAGTTATTTATCACACCTTAAACATACAATATCTTCCATCAAACCTCAAAATACATGCATGTTAGACATGGGAAAATTTTAAAACGTGAACCCTACTTCAAAATTATGGTAGAAATAGGTAAATCCAGTTACAAGGAGTTCAAAAATGTAAAGAGCATTAAAAACGGGGCTAGGATGTACTTACAATCAAGCTTGAAAGATGAAAAAACCCTAGCTATGGAGAGCTTGAAAAATTCAACCAAGGTTTGGAGAACATGGACAAATTTTGGCTTTATTTTCCCTTTTTATTCTTTTATTTACCAAATGACCAAAATGCCCTTTTTGCCAAACTTTAAAATTTTATCTCACCATGTCTATTTTTGTCCACTAACTTAACAAATGGTCTAATTATCATATAAGCACCTCTAATTTAAAATCTCGTGCAAATTGGACAACTTTAACATGTAGAACTCAACTTTTTCACTTTTTCTAATTTAGTCCTTTTGACTAAATTGAGTGCCCAAATGTCAAAATTTTCGAACGAAATTTTCACGAAATCATTCTGTGGAAGTGTAGACCATAAAAATCTAATAAAAAATTTTATTGCGTTGGATTCGTGGTCTCAAAACCATTGTTCTGAGTAGGCCCAAAATTGGGCTGTTACAAATCTAACCCTTTTGCGACTAGGAATGAGCCTGCAATGAAACTTTTGGAGGTGTCTCAGGCACATTAGCAAAATTTTGTCAAGCTCATAAAAAGGAAGAAGAAGAACGACGAGTAGTGATTTGCCCTATGGCAATAAGATCAATTAGGATTTTCTTTATGTCTGAATGAAAAATTAAAAAAACTTTGTTAGCCGAATAGTTTTAGAACATTCTATGAAAGAAAATGTTTATATTCGAGTATATTTATGATAATGTGCCCCAATTTCATTCTTTCATTCATCCATTCGTTCACCCATTTGCACATTTTTTTTATTCAGAAACATTATTTTTAAAAAAATAAAAGAAGAAGATGATAGAAATAAGTGTCATTTGAAAAAGGACCAAGGATAGCTCACCAATATAATACCCACTCAAAAGCCAAGAAGATGATGGAAGAAGAATTAGCATGCATGACCAAACTGGACGAACAGATGGAAAGAAAGATGGAAATGATTACTACAATGGTCAAAGGCAAGGCCAATATAGGAGAAGGAAGTGGCACTTTGGAGAATCGAATCTTTTTCTACGATGATACATGGGTATATTGCGAAGATTTACCACTTCGAGCACTAGGTGTGACCATTCAAATCCCATGAGTATATAAGTTGCAAGCAAGCGAGGAGCCAATAGAAGTAGATAAGTGAAAGTCGAATATGGATGAAAAAGCTCATAAATTTAGCCTAATTGAGGAACATTTGAAAGCCATCAAAGGATTAGACACCTTCAGATTTGCAGAAGCAGAAGGCTAGTGTCTAGTACCCAATGTGGTCGTTCTACCAAAATTCAAATTTCGTGACTTTGAAAAATTCAATGGTAGTAGTTGCCCTATTACTCACATCACCATGTATTGTAGGAATTGCTTACTTCAAAGATAAAATGCTAATGCACATATTTCAAGACAGTTTGATCAGATTTGCAGCTCACTGATATGTAAAGTTGGATAGTAGCCAGGCTCAATCTTGGGGAGAGCTCACACGGTCATTTATTGCTCAATACAAACATATTGTAGGCATGGCCCCAGATTGCCTGACTTTACAGAACATGAAAAAGAAGTGAAATGAGAGTTTTAAGGAATTTACATAATGTTAGAGGAACCTGGCAGTACAAGTACAGGCCTCGCTGACGGAAAAGGAGACAATTGTTCTGCTCGTTGGTACGCTAAAAGGCATATACTATGATAAGATGGTAGGAAATACCTCTAAGATCTTCACGGATATGGTATTATTTGGAGAATTGATAGAGAATGCATTGAAATCGATTAAAAAAGATAACTCTTTGAGCGCGAAAAGAGGTGTCATTGGGAAGAAAAAGGATATAGAAATGCAAACAATTACACTGAGTGGATACCCATACTCTTACTTTCCAAACTCGAGCCTAATACCTCTACGTTCCTAATACTCAGGTTGTTAATGCTACCAACACTTTTCCGTTTATGTGCAGTCCTCCTGTACCCATTACAAATTCCCCATGTTAACTATGCCAACCCGGTACCCATAGACCCAAGCTCCATTAAGGCCACCACAAGAGAGGCCTGTGTTTGATCCAATTCTCATCCCCTATGCGAAACCGTTTTCGATTCTAGTGGAGAAGCATCTCCTTGTACCTATACACAAGGAACCAATGCAACCGCCATTTCCAAAGGGGTATGATGCCAACGCTAGATGTGAGTATCACTCTGGCAATCAAAGTCATACCATCGAGAATTGCTTAGCAATAAAACATAAGGTGCAAGATATTATAAGGGAAGGAAAGGTACATTTCCAGTGAGAGAATACACCAAATGTTAACATGAACCCGTTACCAAACCACAATCAAACAGTTATTTCTATAACTAAAGAAAAGAACCTTCAAAAAAGAAAAGTGGATGAAATCACAACCCCACTCGAATGACTCTTCGACATCTTGAGAAAGTCAAATCTAATTCAAGTCAAGCCACCTAGGTCTGTAATAGGAATTGATATGGATCAAATCTGTAAATTCCACTAGGCAGCTTGATGACACTCTATCCAAGTTTGCCCAACATTAAGGAAACATATATAGTCTCTCTTAGATTCTTTCGAGCTAGAGATACGGGAGGGTGTTAAGACCAATGAGACAGACACGTTAGATACGAAACCTATCACCATCGTATATGGAAAGAAAACCCCTATTGAAAAAGAGTCTACCTCAAAGGCCGTACAGGATGATGTGTTGGTCATCATGATTCTCGGCCCTTTTAAGTATGAAGATGACCAATGAGTTCCTTGGAGATATGATTATGAGGTGGTTGGATCTGATGCCTTCAACATCTTAGGACTCAGTGGCATAACTCAGAGCGAGCATTGTTACAAGCCAAATATGGTAGGGAAAGCACCTTGTGGTAATTAAGTTATTTTAGAAAATTAACTAGAAATTGATGAAAAAAAAGTCGATAAGGAAACATGGGAGGACCAAAAGGGAGAGGTCGAGAATGATGAAGTTAACAAATTTTTGGATCTGGTAAAGCATAACGAGTATAGCATGGTCGAGTAGTTGAACAAAACACCAGCAATAATAGCTCTGTTATCACTCCTTTTGAACTCAGAACCACACAGGGAGGCTCTTGTACAAGTTCTAAAACAAGCTTATGTCATTCACAACATGTTAGTGGATAATGTTAGTCACTTCGTAGGGAGCATTTTGTCCCCAAATTACATTTCTTTCAATGATGATGAAATTTCCTCATATGGAAGAAGAAGTACTAAGGCACTACACATTTCAATATAGTGTAAACCCGATTCCGTGGCTAGGGTCCTGATCAAAAATGGGTCATCAATCAACTTCTTGCCTTTGTCAACGTTATCCAAGCTGACCATGGACACGTCGTATATGTTATCGAGCCCTTTAGTGGTGTGAGCTTTTAATGGCACCAAAAGAAGCGTGATTGGCGAAATAGAGACTCCATTGTTGGTAGGAACCGTTAATTTCCTTATTCGCTTTCAAGTGATGGATATAATGCCTTCTTATAGTATGCTGTTGGGATGCCCCTAGATTCATTCGGCTAGGGTGGTACCATCCTCTTTGCACCAAAGATTGAAATTTGTAGTCGATCAGAATTTGTGCATCGTGCAAGGTGAAAAGGACTTGTTGGTAGCTAGCTTGCCATATTATTCTTTCATAGAAGTGCATGATGATGCAATAGAGAGTTCTTTCTAGACTTTTGAGGTGGCCACTACATCTTACGTGGTATAGGGAATGCAAGACCCTAAACCTCATGTGCCACGAACAACAAACATGTTATTTGCCAAGACAGTAGGGAAGGGTTGGCAAATCCACTTAGGTTTGGGAAAAGACCTACAAGGTATCTCAAAACCTATTTTTGCTCCCACTCAAATGAATACAAGAGGGTTGGAATATAAGCCTGGAGTATTTCAAGAAGATGTGTAAAAAGCGGAGAGCAAAATAGTTGGCTCGCATGGCTGGAAAGAAGGTGGTCGAATCTCTTTTGATTTGTCCTCTACTATCTAAGACCTTTTACTTAGTGGGATTCGAGCACCAGGAAAGGACCCTAGACAATTTAATGATTCATAGTGATGCAGTGGATCTAAACATGATTGGCGATAGGGTGTCGATGTGATTGGGTTCACTACAATCCTTCTACCTTGGACAACTGGTAACTTATACCGTTACCTGCTATCTTTAAGTCCCCCGAGATGTAATCATCTTGAAGAGTTTATGTATCAAAGTTTAATATTGTTCAGTTAATTTAATTTCCTCAAAAATCCATTTAAAATTGTTTTCTCTTTAATGAAATCAGATTTGGATCATATCATTATTCACTTTTATTCATTCAATGTTTTCATTCATATACCAATATACATACTCATAATTATTTCAATGATATACCTCATGAATTGATAAATGGTCCAAATAACATCATTGAATCAAATTCTCATAATTATGTTCACTGTAATGATCATGGGACAGAAGAGGAGGAAGTTGTACCAAATGAGTTTTTTAGGCTAGTTAAACAGGAAAAGAAACTTATAGAACTCCACTTGGAGGGAACATGTTTAATCGATCTAGGTGATGATGAGGTAAGAAAGAAAATTAGGATTGGAACCACTCTCATGCCAAAGCAAAGTCAATTGAAGGATCTACTTGTTGAGTTCTCAAATGTGTTTGCATGGTCATACTAAGATATGCCGCGTTTGGACACTAATATTGTAGAACACAGGCTACCTTTGAAATCAAATTGCAAGCCTGTATGCCAAAAGTTGAGAAGGATGAAACCTGAGATGCTGTTGATAATTAAAGAAGAGGTCAATAAACAATTTGATACACGATTTCTGGATGTAGCTAAGTAGCCAGAGTGGGTGGCGAATATTGTACCAGTGCCTAAAAAGGATGAGAAAGTCAGAATGTACATTGATTATAGAGATTTGAACCGAGCCAGCCTCAAGGATAATTTTTCATTATGTAATATAGACGCACTAGTGGATAACACTGCTAAACATTGTGTTTTCTCTTTCATGGATGGATTCTCGGGGTATAATCAAATCAAAATGGCTAGGGATGACATGAAAAATACTACATTTATATTGACCTAGAAAACTTTTTATTATAGGGTCATGACGTTTGGTTTAAAAATGTTGGAGCCACATATCAATGAGCAATGTTGACACTATTTCGTGACATGATGCATAAAGATATCGAAGTTTATGTTGACAATATGATAGCAAAGTCAGCTAGGAAGGAAATTCATGTGGAAAACCTTTGTAAACTTTTTGAAAGATTGAGGAAATACAAATTGAGATTGAATCTAGCAAAATGTACTTTCAGGGTAAAGTTGGGAAAGCTGTTGGGTTTTGTAGTGAGTGAACGAGGAATTGAAATAGATCCAAACAAGGTTCGAGAAATTCAAGATTTGACACCCTTTAAAACTCAAAAGGAGGTAAGAGGTTTTTTAGGACGGTTAAATTACGTGTCCCATTTCATCCCATAGTTGACAGATAAATATCATCCCATTATCAAGCTCTTACGTAAGGATACTGATGGTGAATGGACTAAAAATTGTCAAAAAACATTTGAGAAAATAAAAGAGTATTTGGATAAGCCACCAATTTTGATTCACCCATTGCTAGGAAGACTTTTGAATTTGTATTTGGTAGTGCTGGATAATTGTATAGGTTATCTTCTGGGGCAATATAGTTCAAACAAGAAAGAGCATGCAATCTATTATCTAAGCAAGAACTTCACAGAATATGAAGCCAAGTATCGCATCTGGAAAACATGCGTTGCACTTTAGCATGGACCTCATGTCGACTAAGGAAATACATGTTATATCACACCACCTTCCTCAATGCAAAGTTGGACCCTTTGAAGAACATTTTTGAGAAGCCCGTCATTGCTAGAGAGAGTTACCCATTGGTGAGTGGTATTGTCCAAGTATGACATTGTCTACGTGTCCCAAAAGGCTATAAAAGGAAGCATAGTCACATAATTTTTGGCAGAATTAGCGAAAGAGGAATACGAGCCCATAAGTTTTGATTTCCCAAATGAAAAGATCATGTCAATTTCGAATTGCGAAGAAGAGATTTGGAGGGTGTATTTAAATGGAGCATCGAACATGACGGGGCATGGGATTGGGGCAATATTAATCTCCCTAAGTGGCTAGTACTTTCCCACTATAGCTAAACTAATGTTGATCTGTACGAACAATGTAGCTGAATCTTAGGCATGCATTTTCGTACTTCAGATTGCCATTGAGAAAAGGTTAGGGTTTTAAAAATTTTTGGTGACTCAACTTTATTTGTTTCCAAATTTAGAGGAGAATAGGAAATAAGGGATTCCAAACTAGTTCACTATCAAACATATGTGCATGGACTGATCGAAAAGTTTGATGGTGTTCAGTTTTTTCATTTGTTGAGAGAAGAAAACCAGTAAGTAGATGCATTAGCTACTCTAGCCGCCATGTTCAAAGTAGAATCCGAAACAGAAGTGCAACCTCTACAACTAAGGGTCAAAGACTCATCGGCCCAATGCGCGGGAGTAGAATCGGGAACGGATGAGAAACCATGGTATGTTGACGTTGAGTGGTATTTGTTATACCAGCAATACCTGGATTGCGCCTCATAAAATGATAAACGAATAATTAGGAGGCTGGCTTTTGGTTTTTTCTTGGACAGTGAGATTTTGTACAAAAGAAGATGTGACCAAACCCTATTGAGATGTGTCAATACAAAAGAAGAAAATCAGATAATGAAGGAAATCCACGATAGAGCATGTGGAGCACATAGTAACGGATATATGATGGCAAGGAAAATCATGAGGGTTGGATATTTCTGGTTGACTTTGGAACGAGATTGTTTAAATTATGCTAAAAAATGTCATAAATGCTAGATTATGAAGACAGTATTAACACTCCTCCTACCAATCATCATGTCTTGGTGCCTCCTTGGCCGTTCTCAATGTAGGGCATGGATGTCATTGGCCCCATCTCACCAAAAGCATCAAACGGGCATCACTTCATCTTTGTAGTGATTGATTATTTCACTAAGTGGGTCGAAGCTACTTCATATGTAATGTAACTTGATCAGTTATCTGCAAATTTCTAAAAAAAGAGATCATTTGTCAGTATGATTTACCAGAAAGAATCATCTTAGGCAATGCCAAGAACTTGAACAATGTCTTGATTGAAGAGGTTTGCTCACAATTTAAGATCGAGCATGACTATTCTGTGCCATATCGTCTAAAAATGAATGGTGCAGTCGAGGCTGCAAACAAGAATATCAAGAAGATCATTTCCAAGACAACAGAAACGTATAGGGATTGGCATGAGAAACTCCCTTTTTCTCTCCACACATGCCATACATCAGTCAGGACTTCGACTGAAGCTACTCCATTTTCATTAGTGTATGGCATGGAGGTTGTTTTACCTATCGAGGTGCAAATCCCATCTCGACTAGTGTTGACGGAGGTGCGACTAGAAGAGGCTAAATGGGTGCAAGTGAGATATGAGCAGTTGAATTTGATTGAGGAAAAGAGATTAGCAGCTTTATGTCATGACTAGTTGTATCAGCAAAGAGTAATGAAGGCCTATAACAAGAAGGAGCCACCAAGGCAGTTCAGAGAAGGGGATTTGGTACTAAAGAAGATTCTACCATATGTTCATGATCGTCACAAAAAATGGACACCAAAATGGGAGGGACCGTATGTGGTGAAGAAGGCTTTCTCTGATGAAGCATTGATTCTCGCTGAAATAGTCGGAGACAAGATGTCAAACCTTGTAAATTCTGATGCGGTGAAAAAATACTTTGCCTTAAAACTCAGCTTGATTTTTCTTAAAGAGTTATTCACATTAAGTAATATTGGTTTTTTCTATTTTGCTTTTCTTTGTGCATCACATTTGAGGTTATGTTTTACCTTGTAATCTTGCATTCTCCTTAAGGTTAATTGCTTAATAATTTGGCCATGATCAAAGTGTCGAATGGCATTTTTGAAATATCCTTCACTTGAAGAAAATTTCATCCTATGTTATCCACTTTGGGCCATACTGTTTATTCAAAATTGACCCGTCCCGGAGGATCACCCTCCAAGTTGGAGGACAATTTGTGAGGTTTTGGGTATGGATCAATGATTTTACAACATTGTGAGACAAACATGAGATTATGCGCAATTCAAATTGGAAATATGGGTGCATTCCCAAGAATGACCTATGTGATGAGATTAACCATATTTTGAAATGATAAATGGCATTCTTTTGTTCTCCCTGTCACTTAGAGAAATTTATATCTCTTGCTACCCCATTTTGAGCGTGATCTATCTTTTTTCTGAACCCTAATTAAAGTTATCCATCGAACATCATGGATTGACAAGAAAGATCATGAAAAATGAAATCAAAATTATAAATTCTTGATCTCATTCTGAAAAAAGAAAAAAAGAAGAAATAAGAAAACTGAATAAGAAACAAAAAAAATAGGAAATAAGGAGTAAGAACGATGAAAAATGATTGAGAGATGGAAGGAGCAATAAAAAATTCAAAATAACTTCTCATGGTTTTTATACTCTTTCACATAATATATATTTTATCCTAGAAATCATTTCTTTGATTGACACTCAACCCTCAAACCACGTTATAACCCTGAAAAGACCATCTTGGTCAAATATGTTTGTTAAAATAAAGAATTTAATCTTTGGGAAATTGTGATGCCTTCAAGAGCATAAAAGATAGAGATGAACTCTAGGGTGAAAACTCATAAATGAGCAGTCTAGAGAGATTTCTAACAAAACAACAAGAAAAAAAAGACGTGAGATGCCCTAGAGGAAAATGAAGATTTCCAGAAGAAATTGATCTTTCGATACGAGCCCTGAAGTCATTTATTTGAGCCTATTTTAGCCCTTTCTTTGGCACCCAAACTCGAGCTGACACTATAACCTTAGAACAAGTCCAGCTCTGATTGCTCATGGTCTGTTTAAATTTGGGAATTATTCTACTAAAAGAATGTAAGAGTTTATAGAAAGAAGATTTTGCTTAAATCAAGAAAAAAAAAGAAACCAAAAAATAAAGAGAGATTAGAGAAATGAACTATATTGAAGAATATCTACTTTAAGATGCATTTTTGCAAAAGAGCATGGTATAGGGTTCACAATTGTAACAGTCCAAAGTTAGAAAAAAGAAATTTGGCTTCACAAGAATTAAAAGTTGACTCTCGATGCAAGAAATTTATGTTTCAATGGTGGATTTATTGAAATCTGTTGTACCAAGTTTGTTAAGTGAATTATCATTTAAGAATTTAATTTACTAGTCATAAAATCATTGTGAAATTTGTTAAGGTGATATCTCATAGAATTTGATTTTCATGATATGTTGTGTGTGGATAGGGATTTGATGTTTTTCAACCTAAAAACATGATTCTAAAAATGATTACCTTATGAAAAATTCAAAAGAGGAAGAAAGGAAAGCATTCATTGCATTTAGAGGCTCAGGTGTGGAGGTTCATTCACTTTTCATTGCATTAAGAGGACCAAGTGTGGAGGTTCATTTACTTTTCATTGCATTCAGAGGCCTAGGTGTGGAGGTCCATTCACTTTTCATTACATTTAGAGACCCAGGTGTGGAAGTCAATTCACTTTTCATTGCATTTAGGGGCCCAAGCTTGGAGGTCCATTTATTTTTCATTGCATGTAAAGGCCCAGGTGTGGAGGTCCATTCACTTTTCATTCCATTTAGAGACCCAGGTGTAGAAGTCCATTCACTTTTCATTGCATTTAGAGACCTAGGTGTATAGGTCCATTTACTTTTCGTTGCATTTAGAGGCCCAAGTGTGGAGGTTAATTTATTTTTCATTGCATTTAAAGGCGCAAGTGTTGAGGTCCATTTACTTTTCATTGTATTGTATATGAAGGCACAATTATTCGATCTATCTATATTTCTTCTGTATTCTCATTGTGAAGATTTGGTTGAAAGGTCTATCTTGTTTCACTCTTCATGTTTTGATGGTTTGGTATCTACTTTTCCAGTTTTGGATAACGTAATATGTTTTGATCTTTTTTTATTTTGGTAATTGTAAAAATTCATTATTCCTTTTACTGCAATGTTGAGTGGGATTTGATAATGGTTAAGTGTTTACGTCTTTGTATGTTCCTTGCTACGCAAGCCATGAACAAAGAGGGGCAGTTGTACACAACCATTTTGTCTGAGCCAAATTAGAGGCCCATTTAAATTATTGTTCTCTCCAGGACCGTTCGAAGCCCACCCAATTTTGGACAATTTGAGACCATTATTTTTCTTTCTTCTTCTTTCCTTTTTGGGCCTGTTGATAAACCACAATTTATACATATTTCTATCCTATGCTTAGCACATTTTATGGATAATTTTTCCTTGAAATTGGTGAATTCGAAGCTCCTAATGCCTTAATTTCATGTTTTATACTTAGGTGAGCATAGGAAAGTGAAAAGAACGAGAAACGGGTCAAAAACAGAGAAAATGGCCAACATACGAAATCGATATGGCCTGGACGTACTTACACGGGTAGACCACACGACCGTGTCCCCTTGGCAAGGTCAAAGCACGATTTACACGGGTAAATCACATGCCCATGCCCATTTAACAGCCTTGACCACCACCTTAAGCAATCACACATGGGCGTGTCCCTGTCGAGCCCAAGTTTAGTCCAATTCGAAAAAGGCCAATTTTGAGGGCTCTTAGGCATTCCAAAGCCTATAAATACACCCTAGAAGAGGAGAAGAGGGGGGACGTAGAGGAGGAAGCAAGGAATTGCTCAAGGAAAGCCGATTGATCCATCTCAGAAGCCGGATTCACCATCAAGACTGAAGATCTCCCTTCAAATTCCCTCAGGAGTTTTGCGTTTTCTTATGTTTTCTTATTTTTATTCTTTTGAGATGTTTTCAATCATTAGTATGAACTAAAACCCCTAAATACCTAAGGGGGATGAAACCTAAGACGGATCTTGTTATTATTATCTGAATTGTATGATAAATATTTGACTTGTTCTTAATTATGTGTTCTTAATTCTTGTTTTGATATTCTAGGATATTGATTCAAGTTAAGATCTTAGTCAGAGGAGGAATAGACCCTGTCTAAGAGTAAATTGGTCATAATTAAGTGGAGTTGGTTGCGCGCCTAGAGATAGAGTGACAAGATTTTGCTGGATTAGGGTGAAACCTAATAAGGGGATCCATAGATCGAGTTAATGCAACCCTAGGGCGTTAATTAGAAAGAGATTTCAATTATTCAATCTAGGGTTAGACACTGTTAGTCTCGAGAGAGATAATAATATAACTTAGGGATCTTTACGGAACAAGTTGAATCAATAAATCATCCAATTCAGATTCAAATATCAAGTGAAGTCTAGGTGGATTTTTCCTTAGGTATTGTCTTAATCAATCGAGTTTTTCGAAAAGTATTTCCCCAAATTTCTTTTCTGTGATTTCTTAGTTTAATTAATTAGTTAGATAAACAAAACCATTTTATTTTTTTTAGGCTAGATAATAAAAAGAAAGTTGATACTAGTACTTTTAGTTCCTTTGGGTTCGATAATCCGGTCTTGCTAAAGCTATACTACTGTTCGATAAGTACACTTGTCTTCATCGTGATAATAGTTAGTTTCAAGAACGATTCATTATAAATATTTAAAACCTGTCACGAATATCATGTATCAAGTTTTTGCCGCCGTTGCCGGGGAACTAAGATATTAGGAACACTCGATTTTTATTACTTTATCCATTTACTTTTACTGTAATTTAAATTTTATTCTAATTTTTATTACTAATTCTTCTTTTTTCCCTTTTTTTCTGGCAGGTTCTTATAGTTTATGACCAGAAGAAACTCGTCAGGACCATTACTTTTTGACAGTGAGATCGATCGCACAGTCTGCAGAAACCAAAGAGAAATAAGGCGAAGCTTAAGATACACAGAGAATGAGCAATAGGACGATATTCAAACCACAACCAAATATATGGCTGAAAACCAAGAAAATCTGCTACCTCCTGCGATTGCTGTAAATCAAAATCTTGCTCCACGCACTATGTATGATTATGCTAATCCTAATTTGTGATAGCCCTAAATTGACCCTAGTCGAAAATTATTTTCGGGACCACGAAACCGAGTCTTATAAATAATTAAAGGTTATATTCTGTGTTTATGATGTGCGTAAATGCTTGTGTGATAGTTCCATACTTTAATTTGGTCAGTGTATGTGAAATTTATTAGTAGGGACTTATGTGAGACAATTTAGAAATATGCTAGGCAAGTGTTCAAGTGGCCTATTAATATATGTGGGAAAGTGCTTGTCCTTGCATGTCAAATTAGCCAAATTAAAGCATAGTGGCCGGCCATGCTATGGGTGGAAACATGTCACAAACATGTTATGTTAGTGATGTATGTTAGGAAAAATAAAATAAGGAGCATGGTAATAAAATAATGAAAGGGAATATGATGAAAAAAAAAAGAAAGAATGTGTGTGATTGTTTCTGTAACGCCCCCACGCCCGAGACCGTCGCCGGAGTCGAGTATGAGGTGTTACTAAGCTTAATTTAACATATTTAGAACTTTGGATTATTTATTTCTACATTCACAGCTTTTAAGCTACTTGCATCACAGTCACAAGAAAAATCATATCTCAAGTTACAAAACTCAAAATCAAGATCCATAAATTTTCCCTAAATCTAGTCTCATATACCTATCTACTAATTTTTTTCTAGAATTTTTGGTTGGGCCAATTAGTACAGTTTATTAGTTAAAGTTACCCCTGTTTCAGGACTTGACTGGTCTGACCTCTGTTTACTACGAACCACATTTCTCTCTGTACAAAATCCATATGACTATGAGGTTTATTTATCCTGAAACTAGACTCAATAAGGATTCTGAGAATATAAAATAAACTACCTAATTATATCTTTAAAATTTATGGTGAATTTCTAAAGTTGGAATAGGGGATTCAGAAACTGCTATGACCCTGTTTTACTAAAATTCAAATATCTTGTAACATATAATTCCTTTAGCTGTTTCATTTGTTTCATGTGAAACTACACATAATAAGCTTCAATTTTATATGTAGTCCATCACCAAGTTCAATTTCTATGATTTTTAGTAAATTTTTAAACTCGCGTCAGTGTTGCTGCAGTATTCTGTTTATGGCAAATTTCATCCCTTTTATGAGTTTTTTGCACTAAGTATCTTAATAATTTTCCTTAACATCAAATATAATCTAAACTAACTATTTTCATAATTTATCATTATCAAGCATTTCATCAAGCATTCCATCACCATACCATAAGATCATTTACACAAAAAAGGTATATTGCTATACATGCCATACTTAAATTTACAAGCCATTACCAAAAGTCTTCCGGATAGTGTGACTGAGCCTTCGACGTATCCCGACTCCTGAGCTGGCTTGTCCAAAACTACAATGAGTAAGAAGGAGGGAGTAAGCATAAATGCTTAGTAAGTTCATATGCAAATAATAAGTAACATAACAAACAGTCATACCAATCAACATTAGCATGTATCACTAAAACACATGTCACATTTCTAATCATTTTTCATCATCTTATTACCTTATCGTGGTTGTATCAATACTCAACCCGAGGGTTAAATACATACCTGTTCAAAATATCCATTTCACATCACTTACCAATACGTCTATTTACATCTCAAATATTCCTCCATTTGAGTAGAGCTTTACCCGTTGAACACATCGGAATATAATTCGGATACATGGATAACTTGCACATAAGTGCCATATATGAAATCAAGCAATCATGTAACCCGCCCATAAGTGAACTCGAACTCAACTCAACGAGCTCGGGCGATCGCATCCATAAGTGAACTCGGACTCAACTCAACGAGTTCGGATGCCTAGTTATATCTCACGAACTCAGACTCAACTCAACGAGTTCGGATGCTCAACCATCCTATTGACATGTCACTTGTATCCTAATCTATTCCTAAGGTTCAAACGGGCTTTTTCCTCGAACACTTATCCTTGCCGTCTTCCGTAGAATGCCGAAATCAATACTCGGTAACAATTATATTTAACAAGTAGTTCACATAATTTACATATTATTTGAAATTAACCACAAAGCATACATTTCATAATAAAATTCAGCATAACATATAATTAACATCAATAACTTAAAAATAACCATTATGCTACATTATTTACACATGAACTTACCTTGGTATCAAAATACAAAGATTTTGAAATTTAGTCCACAATCTTTTCTTTTCCTCGATTGAGGTCGATTCCACGTCTTTCTTGATTATGGAGCTTGGAAGCTTGAAACAAACCCTAGCTATGGAGAACCCTTGAAATTTCGGCCTAATGAAGAAGATGGACAAAAATTGGCTTTTAATTTTGTTTTTAATTCATTTTAATAACTAAATGACCAAAATACCCTTACTACTAAGCTTTCCAAAAATTCCTTCCATGTCCTAATTTTGTCCATGAACTTAAAATTGGTAAAATTGCTATTTAAGACCTCCTAATTAATATTTCAAAGTAATTTCATACTAAAAACTTCTAGAATGCAAATTTTGCAACTTATTCAATTTAGTCCCTAACTTTAAATTAAACTCGTTATGCCCAAAATTTCTTCACGAAATCTTCACACAATTATGCATTCATATCATAAACCTCAAAATAATTATAAAATAATTATTTCTATCTCGGATTTGTGGTCACGAAACCACTATTTTGATTAGGCCCTAATTCGGGATATTACAGTTTCCCCCCCTTTTGCCGTGAATGGAAGAAAGAAAACAAAAAAAAAAGTGTTCATCCTTGAACATCTTTGGCCTAATAGAAGAAAGAAAGGAAGGGAATGAGCTTGGAGAAAATCGGCTATGGAGGATCACTAGATTAAGGTATGTTTAATGTTGCTTTGAAAGTTCATACATCCCTTGGATGATTGGTCTAAATTCTAACTATCTCATGGATGGATTTGGGATTATTAGAGAGTTAGTATTCGACTAAGAGGCTTCAAAAGTTTTAGTTGAAGCCTTGAGACTATTAGCATGTTAGCTATATGGATGTGTTATGATGCTTGAGGTGTTAGGTAAATTTGAACTCATCACCAAGTTCTTTAAGCAATCCAAGCTAAAAGTTTTGGTATTGAGGTATCTTGAGCATTCGGCCATGGTAGGAAGTAGAGGGGAAATATGGTTGTTGTTGGATGAAGTAGGGTCTAACAAATGAGCACATATGTGCATTAGATGCTAGATGGAGAAGAATCGGCTAGCAAGTTGTGTGCTAAGGCCGAATATAATTTTGTATATTAATGAGTAATGCATGTGTTGAATTGATGGAAAGGGAGAGGATGCTTTAATAGTGTATATATGTGTATTAGCCAAGTTTTGAACTTGAAACAAAATGGGGTTTAGTCAATACAAGTGACCATACTTGTAGAATGTATTAAGTGTTGCAATTGGCCTCAGCATAGACATGTATGTTCGGCCACATGAATGAGTACATAAGTTGATGTGTATGTTCGGCCATAGGTAAGCATATTGATGGCTTTACCTTGACTTAAAAATTCGGCTAAGGGGAAATATTAGCTAATATGTTGAATTCGATTCGTGATTTCGTACATATGTGACTCTAATGTCTAATGTATATATGGGCTAAGTACCTTGAGCTTCTCTTTTGATGTTCGAATGAATTGTATTAAATTGCTTAATGTGATTAAAAATGCGTATGACCATTTTGTATTTGAGCTAAAGGTGGCCATATGACCCATCAAATTCATTGTCATGTTCGGCCATAAGCTAGCATGATGAGACTTTAATAAGTTAAATTTGTTTGAATTAGCTCAAGAGCTTAGAGGACCAAAGTTGGATAAGGGAAAGGAAAAAGTGATCGAATAGCCGCCGAAATTGTTCGACAACATCCGAGGTAAGTTTTCGAGTAATGGAGCTTAGATTATGATTCGATTAGATTATGTCTTGAGTAAATCAAAATCATGCTCTTTGTATGTGGCTATTGAGCCGAAATTTGTAAGTGTGATAAGTGTTTTGTGTTTGAGCTTTGGTAATGAAAATGAAATATGGATGTGTCATGATTTATTGATATATGTGCATGGTTATTCGAATGATATCCGGGCTAAGTCCCGAAGGCTTTTGTGCTAGGTGACTATAACCGGACTAAGATCTGAAGGCGTTCGTGCGAGTTGCTATATCCGGGCTAAGACCCGAAGGCATTTGTGCTAGCGATTATATCCGGGCTAAAACCCGAAGGCATTTGTGCTAGCGACTATATCCGGGCTAAGTCCCGAAGGCATTTATGCTAGTGACCACATCCGGGCTAAGACCCGAAGGCCTTGCGCAAGTAGTTATATCCGGCTAAATCCCGAAGATTACTTGAGTTTGGGGATGAGCGATCTGCTGTAATAATTTCAATTAATACGCTCGTAAAATCTCAACAACAGGTATGTGTTGTACATGCATTGGATTAATTGATTCCTCTTAAATAGCATTCGCTCAGTCGATTAAGGAGCTTCCGGTTTTTGGTTAAGTTGATCTCTTATGTATGAATATAAGGGTTGGAAATGTGAAGTAGGACTAATTTTTGAGAATATATGTGTATATGAAATTATCCGTTTAGTTATATGAATGCTATACTTTTGGTTCATCAGCTATCGGACTCGAGAGTGTCGAAGTCGAAGTCACCCACACTATCAAAGCCCCTTTTGGTACACTTTTGGTTGAACTTTGAAATGGCATGTATAGGACTACCCTTTTTGTTGTTGGTCATGGACCCTTTGGTTTTGTATAAATTTGGATAGCCATGCGAAAATGGCTTATATACACTTTGAGCTTAATTTTATAATCGTCTTGTATGATGTTCATTAAGAGGTATGGAAATGTTTGGGAACGATTAGATATTGGAATGGTTAATCATGATCATATTTTGTGCTATTTATGCAAAAGGGCTAGTTGAATCATGGAAACTATGTAATAGGTAAAGTCTACCTTAAAAATAGATGCTGATAGCAGCAGCGATGTGAATGTGAAAAATCACTAAAAATAGTAGGAATGAAATTAAATAGTGAATAAATTATGTAATCTAACCTTGATGAATCTATTTTCATAGGAAAGTAACGAAACAATCATATAAACAGTATGTTAAGAGATATTTAGGTTTTCGCGAAACAGGGCCAGAACGGTTTCTGGATTCCCTGTTCCGACTTTGGAAATTCATTATAAATTAACAAGAGATAATTAGAAGTCATGCCTTATATGTATAGATTCATTTTTAAGTTTAGTTTCATCAGGAACAAACGGAATTAGTATTGAAGCCCTGTACAGGGAGATATCCAAGTTGTAGTGCGTGAAGGTCAGAGTAGTCAAACCTTGAAATAGGGGAGACTTTAACTAATAAACTGTACTAATTGGCCCAACCAAAAATTCTAGAAAAAAATTTGTAGATGGATATATGAGTCTAGTTTCAGGTAAAAATTGTGAAACTGATTTTCAAGTTTTGGAACTCAAGATATGATTTTTAGGGTGACAGTGACGCAGTTAGTCAACTGTCTGGAAATTTTCAAAATGGACTGTGAGAATAAGTGAATTTAGTCTGTGAACCCCTCGTGTCCGACTCCGGTAACGGTCTCGGGTACGGGGTGTTACATAATTTAACAGTAATTGAGTCAAGTATAGTTAGACCTGCTATTGCTGCAAATAATTTTGAACTGAAACCTAACACAATTCAAATGATACAACAATTTTTTCAGTTTGATGGTTTGCAGGACGAGGATCCCAATGCTCACTTGGCAAATTTCCTAGAATTTTGTGATAACTTTAAAATTAATGGCGTTTCTGATGACGCCATCCGCCTTTGGTTGTTTCCCTTTTCGTTATGGATATGGAATAAGGCCATGTGAAAATAGGGCAAAATTTTCCCCAACACGAGATGCGATAAGTCACCACCGCCATGCATTAGGAACGTGGACGAACCTGCCAAAACAACACGGGTTTGTGACACTCCTGTGTCCTAGAACGTGGTTGAACCTGAGAAAATAGCACGGGCATTTGCCACGATCGTGTCTAGAACCCGTGGTTGAACATGTCAGAATAACACGGGCGTGGGCCTCCATACAAGGGTGTGAGAGAAGCGAACGAAGACAGGCACGGCTGTACGACACGGCTGTGTGCACCCACACACCAAAGGAGCACGAGCATGGGCCAAATGTCAGACGTGCTCAAATTCAAAATTCGCGAATCACACAGGCAAAAATTGGGAAACACAAGCATGTCGCCTGGCCGTGTCTCCCAAAATCTATAAATACCATTCACTATTCATCATCTCCCTCACCCAAAATCCCTAACCCTAGCCGCTGCAGATTCACATGGCCTCCTGCCACGCCCGTGCACCGCCTTCAACCACATTTTTTACGCGTAAGCTCCTCCCTCTTGCGTTTGTTTACTCTTTTATCTCAATCTTCTTCAATTATTTTGCTTCTTTCATGATTTCTATGCTCCATTTGACTATTTTACGTGCACATTCATAGTTAGAATAGTAGATAAATTTATGTTTTTATGTTTTGTGTTGGTAATTTTTTATTTTCTTAGTTAGTATATTAGGCTACATTCATTCATTGTTTCTATGAGTTTCATGCTATTAACCCCACACAAATTCATTCTTTAGATATCTCCATTACTTATTCTCATAGGGTTATTTGGCACATTTATTTTGGTTGTTATAGTATAGGTTAATGTGTAAGCCCCATGGAATGTATTCACATTCCACTTCAATTTCCATTACAGGTACATTATGTCTACCTCACGTGGCAAGAAAACTACCGTCCCCGCTTCGAAAAAAATGAAAAGAGGTGTCATCCTAGGGACCTACCATAGAAATTTGCCACCCCTTCCTCCAATTTCCACCAAGTAATCAAGAGGAACTATTTCAGATTCTACAGGCCCGACCCTTGGAACTTGGCTGCTGTATAGACTGGACCGCGCTAGAACAAGTCCAACTTGCTTATGCAATTCGGGCCCTCCTTACCACCGATCATTAGGGACTTTTCTTCAAGATTCTCGAGTTGACGTATCTCGAGCTTACGATGGAATTTTTCTCAACATTTCATCTTCAAACCGTGATGACCCGTTTTGATGATCCCGGAACGGTCTGATTTCACCTTGGCAGTCTAGTTCGCCAGTTGAGCGGCCTAGAGTTCGGTACCACACTGGGCCTTTATACAGAAGAGTTCGTGGAGGAGAATGAGCTCCACACTCTTAATTGCCACATCTATCATTCTCCTTCGCGATGCTGGAATGCCCTTGCCCTTGGCTCTGCTTCTTACAATCCTAGCCGCTCCAACGCATCGACTCTCCCTCCATCTCTGAGGTACCTACACACCATTTTAACTTAATGTTAACAGAAATGCCATAGAGCACTGGCATCGTCAACACTCATGACGCCTACTTTCTATGGTGTATGTCGCACGGGCACATCTTCGACCTTGCCTATTTCATTGCCCTCGCCATTCAACATCAGACGGAGTGGCATAGGAAGGGGGCTATCTCCATTGGGCCTTATGTGACACGGTTAGCTCGACACTTCGGGCTCCTCAACACAACAGCCTAATCATCCTCCCTCACTCTCATGGGTCAGATGTCCCCACAGGGCATCTCGAGCATGCTTAGCATATGGATGATCGAGAAGTGCCGAGGAACCCACCCTCCTTAGTATCGCCTAGCCAATCCACTGAGAAGGAGGATCCCGAGGACATTACTGACGATGTCCCTCCACGTAATGAGGACCCACCGTCTCATCCACCACCACCCTCTCGTCCAGCTCATGCGGCGGCTTCATACGCTGACATCTCTGAGCGCCTTACCCGATTCGAGCAACAAAGTTTTCAGTGCTTCGATAACATTGATGCTACTTTACAGCAGATTTGTCAGCACTTCCACATCTCATCGCCACCCCCACCTCGTGAACTACCTAGAAATGAAGATGTTTAATTTTATTTATTATTTTATGTTTTTATTTTTATTCTATTTTTAGACTACTTATTATTTTTTTTTCCTTTAGGCTTATTTCTATTAGATTTTATCATTTTTATTTTACGATTATCAATTTCGACTATTCCATTACAAGTAACTATGCTTCCTTATATTTCTTCAAAAGTTCCTGATTCTGTCACAGTTATAAAGAGCTCCTCAGCTCATCATCACATAGGAACGGAAGGAGTCCTCAAAACGGTTTTAGAGATTTCTTTGTTTTCACGGCTGTTAGATCACTCAAAAACAAAATTAGGTTTTCTTTTCAAGGTTATTATCTATATATATAACACCCTTTTAAATTTGGTATATTTATACCAAATATTTTAAAATAAATAAATACCATGATGTTTTAACTGAAAATTATAATTACATTAATTATAACAAAGATTTCGGTAAACTATATTTATTTCAATTTATATACGAACCAACTTCATATATTAATAGAATTATGTTCTCATTATATGTACAACATTCTTGTCCATATAATATGTTCAATATTTGATTGCCTAATTAAATTAATTCTATAATTAATTTAATTCATGTGACAATAAAAAACAATACCAACTATGTTTTATTCCGATCATCTCAACCATATGGTGTGACCCTGTAGGCCCTTGTAACGTTAGCAGTAATACTAGAACGATTCTAATGTTACATACAGTGAGTGGCATCTAGCAATGCATCATTGCTACCTAAGTTACAAGAAGTCATGATTCGACAGAACCTTTTGTGATTTATCTTTCATGCATTAATCCTTAAGTCCTTCATCTCTAGAATGAAAACAAATCATGAAATAGTCATTGATAAATCGTAATTTATACATATGTCTATCCCATGCTTAGCACATTTTATGGATGATTTTTCCTTAAAATTGGTGAACTCGATGCTCCTAATGCCTTAATTACATGTTTTATACTTAGGTGAGCATAGGAGAGTGAAAGGAATGAGAAACGGGCCAAAAACGGAGAAAATGGGCGAACATACGAAATCAACATGGCCTGCACTTCCTCACACGGGCAGACCACATGGCAGTGTCCCTTTGGCAAGGTCAAAGCACAATTTACACGGGTAGATCACACGCCCATGCCCATTTAACAGCCTTGACCATGGCCTTAAGCAATCGCACACGGGCGTGTCCTTACCAAGCCTAAGTTTAGCCCAATTAAGAAAAGGCCAATTTTGAGGGCTCTTGGGCATTCCAAAGCCTATAAATACACCCTAGAAAAGGAGAAGAGGGGGGACGCAGAGGAAGAAGTAAGGAATTGCTCAAGAAAAACTGATTGATCCATCTCAGAAGCCGAATTCACTATCAAGACTGAAGATCTCCCTTCAAATTTCGTTAGGAGTTTTGGGTTTTCTTATGTTTTGTTATTTTTATTCTTTTGAGATGTTTTCTTTCATTAGTATGAACTAAAACCCCTAAATACCTAAAGGGGGATGAAACCTAAGATGGATCTTGTTATTATTATCTGAATTATATGATAAATATTTGACTTGTTCTTAATTATGTATTCTTAATTCTTGTTTTGATATTCCAGGATATTTATTCAAGTTAAGCTTTTAGTCAGAGGAGGAATAAACCCTGTCTAAGAGTAAATTTGTCATAATTAAGCGGAGTTGGTTGCGCGCCTAGAGATAGGGTGACAAGATTTTGCCGGATTAGGGTGAAACCTAATAAGGGGATCTATATATCGAGTTAATGCAACCCTAGGGTGTTAATTAGAAAGAGATTCCAATTATTCAATCTAGGGTTAGACGTTGTTAGTCTCGAGAGAGATAATAATATAACTTAGGGATCTCTACGGAACAAGTTGAATGAACAAATCGTCTGATTCAGAGTCAAATGAAAAATTGTCCGAATCAATCAAGTTTTTTGAAAAGTATTTTCCCCAAATTTATTTTCTGTGGTTTCTTAGTTTAATTAATTAGTTAGATAAACAAAACTCTTTTATTTTTTTAGGCTAGATAATAAAAAGAAAGTTGGTACTAGTACTTTTAGTTCCTTTGGGTTCGATAATCCGGTCTTGCTAAAGCTATACTACTGTTCGATAGGTACACTTGCCTTCGTCGTGATAATAGTTAGTTTCAAGAATGATTCATTATAAATATTTAAAACCTGTCGCGAATATCACGTATCTAGTTTTTGGCGCCGTTGTCAGGGAACTAAGATATTAGGAACACTCGATTTTTATTACTTTAGCCATTTACTTTTATTGCAATTTAAAATTTATTCTAATTTTTATTACTAATTCCTCTTTTTCCTTTTTTTTTTCTAGTAGGTTCTTATAGTTTATGACTAGAAGAAACCCATTAGGACCATTACTTTTTGATAGTGAGATCGATCGCACAGTTCACAGAAACCAAAGAGAAATAAGGCGAAGCTTAAGATACACAGAGAACGAGCAATAGGATGATATTCAAACCACAACCGAGGAGATGGCTGAAAATTAAGAAAATTCGCTACCTCCTGCGATTGCTGTAAATCAGAATCCTGCTCCACGGACTATGTATGATCATACTAAACCTTATTTATCAGGAACTGAGTCAAGTATAGTTAGACTTGATATTGCTGCATATAATTTTGAACTGAAACCTAACACAATTCAAATGATACAATAGTTTGTTCAGTTTGATGATTTGCAGGACGAGAATCCTAATGCTCACTTTGCAAATTTCCTAGAATTTTGCGATACCTTTAAAATTAATGGCGTTTCTGATGATGCCATCCACCTTCGGTTGTTTCCCTTTTCGTTAAGGAATAAGGCTAAACAATGGTTGAACTTGTTACCACGAGGGTCAATCACTACTTGGGAACAAATGACCGAAAAGTTTTTATGAAAATATTTTTCGCCGACTAAAACAGCTAAATTACATAATGATATCTCTTCTTTTGTACAGATGGATTTAGAAACACTCTACGATGCGTGGGAGAGATACAAGGACCTTTTGAGAAGGTGCCCTCACCATGGGTTGCCGCTTTGGCTATAGGTTCAAACGTTTCATAATGGACTGAATCCTTCAACTTGGCAGATGATTGATGCAGCCGTTGGAGGAACCATCAATAATAAGACACCTGAAGATGCCTATGAATTTATAAAGGAGATGTCTCTGAATAACTATCAGTCGCAAGTCATAAGGACAAAGCCAACGAAAACAACCGGTGTTTATAACGTCGATTCGGTCACCATGCTCTCTAATCAGGTAGAACTCTTGAATAAGAAAATTGATCATTTTCTTAGTTCTTCACAGGTTCACCCAATAATGCAGTGTGAAGCAAATGGAGGTGGATCAAGCAATTCAGAATACCCACCTTATGGCAACAACATGGAGAACGAGCACTTAAATTACATGGGAAATAATCCTCGATCTCAAAAAAATCCTTATAGAAATACTTACAATGCAGGTTGGAGGAATCACCCAAATTTTTCATGGGGAGGCCAAGGGAATCAGAAACCACCACCTCCTCCAGCCTTTCAGCAACCGCCATACCAGCAGGAGAAAAAGCCAAACCTTGAGGAGATCTAACCAAATTCATCTCGGTGTCAGAGACTCATTTTTAGAATACTGAGACGGTACTCAAAATTCAACAAGCATCAATCCAGGGGCTCGAAACTCAGATTGGACAGCTCGCCAAGTTGATTTCCGAACAACCACAAGGTAGCCTGCCAAGCAACACTGAATCTAACCCAAGAGAGCAACTCAACGCAATTGCCATTCAAGATGAGGAAGGGTTAGTGGCAAAACCAAGGTCAGAAGCGATGGTAAGCGAAGGTAAGAATGAGGTAGCCCAAAATAAACAAAAAGCGACAAGTGCAGAATATAAACCTCGTGTGCCATATCCCATTGCGACAAGGAAAGACCACTCAGATGAAAAATTTGGTAAATTCCTTAAACTTTTAAAGAAACTACATATTAACCTACCGTTTATTGAAACACTTTCGCAGATGCCGAACGCAGTCAAATTTTTAAAGGAGCTTCTAGCAAATAAATGAAAGTTAGATGAAAGGTCGCATATGGAGCTGAATGTGGTTTGCTCAGCCATGCTTCAGAATAAGCTACCCAACAAACTAAAAGATCCAGGGAGTTTTACGATTCCTTGTTTAATTGGTAGTTTAGATGTTAACAATGCGTTGGCTGATCTAAAGGCTAGTATCAATGTTATGCCTTTCAAATTGTTTAAGCAACTAGGTCTAGGGAATCCCAAACAAACTAGGATGAGCATTCAATTAGCAGATAAAACTGTCAGATTTCCTAGGGGTATCATTGAAGACGTAATCTTTAAAATTGACAAATTTATATACCCAGTTGATTTTTTTGTTTTAGACATAGAAGAGGACAGTAATGTTCCTTCAATTTTGGGAAGGCCCTTTTTAGCAACTGCTAGAACAATTATTGGCATTGGCATAGGTGAACTCACACTTCGTGTAGGAGACAAAACAATCACCCTTCAAGCTTATAACCCGAACAACACATCGAATATTAAAGGTGATTGTACAAATTGTTCTACTAAGACTGATCATATGGTGCAACCTATTTTGCAGGATATAAGTTCGAAGGACACACATGAGCCATGTTCAATTCACAACAAAGGATCTACACATGAAGAACGAATGTTACAAATCAAGGAGTTAGATGAATGGTTGACATTTAAACCGAGAAAACATGATAAACCAAAACTACGCCAGAACGAGCTCAATACCTCACCAAATCAATTTAAGGTTGGAGATAAAGTTTCTTTAGATGCTGCAAATCCTCACATTGACACTGCCAAACCGAATGAAGAAATTCCTCTTACAGTACTTAGCATTCTCCCATTTGGTATAGCTGAGGTAAGTCATCCCAAATTCGGCACTTTTAAGGTAAACAATACTCGTCTTAAACTTTATGTTGATAAAATTGAAAGAAGAGATAAGGTGTGTAAACTTCTCAAGCCACCATGAACACACACCAGAGAGGTAAGTCGAGCTTAGACTATAAATAAGCGCTTCTCAAGAGGCAACCCGAGCATTAAGAAAATTAATTTTTCAAATTTTTAGTTTTTAACATCTAACATACTCACCGAATCATGGAACACAGGCTTTCTAAAGCACACACGGCCAGGCACACGCGCGTGCCTAAGGCTGTATGAAAACAGGGCGAAACTTTCCCCAACACGGGATGCAATAAGTCGCCACGGTCGTGTGTTAGGACCGTGGGCGAACCTGCCAAAACAACACGGGTGTGCGACATGCCTGTGTCTTAGAATCGTGGTTGAACCTGAGAAAATAGCACGGGGATTCGCCATGGCAGTGTCTAGAACCCGTGGTCGAACCTATCAGATTAAGACGAGCTTGGGCCTACATACACGGGTGTGGGAGAAGCGAACGAAGACAGGCACGGCCGTACGACATGGCTGTGCACCCACACACCAAAGGAGCACGGGCGTGGGCCAAATGTCATACGTGCCCAAATTTAAAATTCGCGAATCACACAGGCAAAAATAGGGAAACATGAGCATGTCGCCGGGCCGTGTCTCCCAAAATCTATAAATACCATTCACTATTCATCATCTCCCTCACCCAAAATCCCTAACCCTAGCCGCTACAGATTCACACGGCCTCCTGCCACGCCCATGCGCCGCCTTCAACCACATTTTTTACGCCTAAGCTCCTCCCTCTTACGTTTGGTTACTCTTTTATCTCAATCTTCTTCAATTATTTTGCTTCTTTCATGATTTCTATGCTCCATTTGACTATTTTACATGCACATTCATAGTTAGAATAGTAGATAAATTTATGTTTTTATGTTTTGTTTTGGTAATTTTTTATTTTCTTAGTTAGTATATTAGGCTACATTCATTCATTGTTTCTATGAGTTTCATGCTATTGACCCCACATAATTCATTCTTTAGATATCTCCATTACTTATTCTCATAAGGTTATTTGGCACTTTTATTTTGGTTGTTATAGTATAGGTTAATATGTAAGCCCCATGGAAAGTATTCACATTCCACTTCAATTTCCATTACAGGTACATTATGTCTACCTTACGTGGCAAGAAGACTAACGTCCCCGCTTCAAAAAAATAGAAAAGGGGATCATCCTCGGGACCTACTGCAGAAATTCGCCACCCCTTCCTCCAATTACCATCAAGCAATCAGGAGGAACTATTTAAGATTCTACGGGCCCGACCCTTGGAATTGGGCCGCTGTATAGATTGGGCCGCGCTAGAACAAGTCTAACTTGTTGATGCAATTCGGGCCCTCCTCACCACCGATCCTTGGGGACTTTTCTTCGAGATTGTCGACATATCTCGAGCTCACCATGGAATTTTGCTCAACATTTCATCTTCAGACCGTGATGACCCGTTTTGATGATCCGAGAACAGTCCAATTTCACCTCAGCAGTCAAGTCCGCCAGTTAAGCATCCCATAGTTCGATACCGCACTTGGCCTTTACACGGAAGAGTTCATAGAGGAGAATGAGCTCCACACTCTCAATCGCCACATCCATCATTCTCCTTTGCGGTGCTAGAACATCCTCGCCCTTGGCTTTGCCTCCTACAATCCTAGCCGCTCCAAGGCATCGGCTCTCCCTTCATCTCTGAGGCACCTCCAGGCCATTTTAGCTCACACTTTAATAGGAAGGCGAGCGAGCACTGGTGTCGTCAGCACTCATGATGCCTACTTTCTATGGTGTATGTCGCACGGGCATGTCTTTGACCTTGCCTATTTCATTGCCCTCACCATTCAACATTAGAAGGAGCGGCATATGAAGGGGGTCATCTCCATTAGGCCTTATGTGACGCGGTTGGCTCGGCACTTCGGGCAACTCAACACAGCAGCCCAATCATCTTCCCTCACTCTCCACAAGGCATCTCAAGCATGCTTAGTATGAAGATGATCGAGAAGCGCCGAGGAACCCACCCTCCTCAGTATCGCCTAGCCCAATCCACCGAGGAGGAGGACCCCCAGGACATTACTGATGATGTCCCTCCACATAATGAGGACCCACCGTCTCAACCATCACCGCCCTCTCGTCCAGTTCATGTGGCGACTTCATACGCTGACATCTCTAAGCGCATTGCCCGATTTGAGAAATAGTGTTTTTAGCGCTTTGATAACATTGATGCTACTTTACAGTAGATTTGTCAGCACTTCCACATCTCATCGCCACCCCCACCTCGCGAACCACCTAGCGATGAAGATGTTTAAAAAATTTTATTTTTTATTTTTATTCTATTTTAAGACTACTTTTTATTTTTTTCTTTAGGCTTATTTCTATTATATTTTATAACTTTAATTTAACAATTATCAATTTCATTTATTCCATTACAAGTAATTATGCTTCCTTATATTTCCTAAAACGTTCCTGATTCTATCATAGTTATAAAGAGCTCCTCAGCTCATCATCATATAGGAATTAAAAACTCCATCGGGAAAGGTTCTCCACGACTGCCATGTCCTGCTTGACCACTACCATTGCTACCACCAGATATAATATTCTTTTGGCGCAAGACTTATAGATTAATGAACCTCTACCACCACCAGAGTATCCTCATCCACTCTCACGCCAATTATTCTCCAAAACTCCAGTTCAAGGAATTCATTCATCATTCAGGAAGTTTCACTTCTCTCCCTATCTTATGATTATAAATCTATATTTTTCAATATATCTACCTTTGTACATTGAGGGCAATGTACATCTTAAGTGTAGGGGGTCTTTTATATCAGAAAAATCCCTGAATTTGGTTTTATTCTCAAGCGATCTTTTCATATCATTATTAGAATAAATTCCAATTAGTTTATAATGTTTATTGATATATCTTGAATTAAAACATAGGCATTTATGCATTGTTTGTTTAAACTTTAAGACATTAGGGAATCAAGCATGATAAGTTTATTTTTGAAAAATTAAAAACTTTTAAGTCGTTTCCCCAAGTTTATGTATTATTTTGAGTTGGAATTCACAAGTTTAAACATAAAAAAGCCATAATTTTTGTGAGATCTTGAGCCCTTAGAGCATCTATTATTTCCTTTATGCTCACTTTCATTATGAGTGCGTCAATATTGAATTGTTATTCTAGAACTTGCTTGATTATGCATGTCAAGACCACACCATTTGATTTGATATGTCAAAATGATAAAGGCACTTAGGTTTAACCCACTTACTCCATAAAAGCCTACCTTCACAATTAACCCTTAGTGAACCCCCTCTTGAGCCTAACAACCCATTCATTGACTTATCCTGAATATTAACCCATAACTCATTATTGTTGAAATCCCCTACATTAATTTGATCCCTATTTTTGTCGAGATCTGAGTTGGAGTAGTTGCTTAGCTATGTTTTATTCCATTTTGTAATTTTACTTGTTCATAAAATATATATATACATGTATACATATTAGTAGTAGTGATTTTCTGAGCTAAAGAAGTTAAATTCCATATTCTCAGAAAAAGCTCTATTGTACGCAATTTATGACTAGTCATTTTTCTAGCTAGGCAATTTTTCAATTCAATCTCGATTCTAACACTTTCTTTCAGTTTATGACCACCGCCTCTAAACAAAGCCACGTTACAACCCTCTAAACACCTTTTGATTGATGTTTCATCTAAATTTACAGTGGCAGAGAATTGATTTTCATGCAAGCCTATGGTAATGACTTTCCACTATTGACTATTGAGTGCTTCATTTATTGTCCTTAAACACCTCGAGTGATTTGACTGAATCTTTAGTGAGGATGTGAAACTCTATGATATTTTGAATCAAAGGTAATTACTTGGATGAGGGGAGACACCTATGTTTTCATGATAAAATGCTCAACTGGGAATGTTTGAAACTTTGATGTTCTTTCAGTTGAATTTTCAATGTATGATTACCTATGGATTATTTTGAGATATTATCGATAGAAATTATAAGTGGAGAAGAATATATTTTGATTATGAGTTGAGGATTTTGCTTGAGGACAAGCAAATGCTTAAGTGTGGGGGTATTTGATAAACGTAATTTATACATATTTCTATCCCATGCTTAACACATTTTATGGATGATTTTTCCTTGAAATTTGTGAATTCGATGCTCCTAATGCCTTAATTTCATGTTTTAGAATTAGGTAAGCATAGGAGAGTGAAAGGAGCGAGAAACGGGCCAAGAAACAAAGAAAATGGGCCAACGTACGAAATCAACATGGACTGGACTTCCTCACACGGGCAGACCACACGGCCGTGTCCCTTTGGCAAGGTTAAAGCACGATTTACGCGGGTAGATCACACACCCGTGCCCATTTAATAGCCTTGACCACGGCCTTAAGCAATCACACACAAGCGTGTCCCTACTGAGCCCAAGTTTAGTCCAATTCGAAAAAGGCCAATTTTGAGGGCTCTTAGGCATTCCAAAGCCTATAAATACACCCTAGAAGAGGAGAAGAGGGGGACGCAGAGAAAGAAGCAAGGAATTGCTCGAGAAAAGCCGATTGATCCATCTCAGAAGTCGAATTCACAATCAAGACTGAAGATCTCCCTTCAAATTCCGTCAGGAGTTTTGGGTTTTCTTATGATTTGTTATTTTTATTCTTTTGAGATGTTTTCTTTCTGTAGTATGAACTAAAACCCCTAAATACCTAAGGGGGATGAAACCTAAGACGGATCTTGTTATTATTATCTGAATTGTATGATAAATATTTGACTTGTTCTTAATTATGTATTCTGAATTCTTGTTTTGATATTCTAGGATATTGATTCAAGTTTAGCTCTTAGTCAGAGGAGGAATAAACCCTGTTTAAGAGTAAATTTGTCATAATTAAACGGACCTGGTTGCGCACCTAGAGATAGGGTGACAAGATTTTGTCGGATTAGGGTGAAACCTAATAAGGGGATCTATAGATCGAGTTAATGCAACCCTAGGGCGTTAATTAGAAAGAGATTTTAATTATTCAATCTAGGGTTAGACGTTGTTAGTCTCAAGAGAGATAATAATATAACTTAGGGATTTGAATGAATAAATCGTTCGATTTAGAGTCAAATAACAAGTGAAGTCTAGGTGGATTTTTCCTTAGGTATTGTCTTAATCAATGGAGTTTTCTGAAAAGTATTTTCCCCAAATTTATTTTCTGTGATTTCTTAGTTTAATTAAATAGTTAGATAAACAAAACCCTTTTATTTTTTTTAGGCTAGATAATAAAAAGAAAGTTGATACTAGTACTTTTAGTTCCTTTGGGTTCGATAATCCGGTCTTGCTAAAGCTATACTACTGTTCGATAGGTACACTTGCCTTCATCGTGATAATAGTTAGTTTCAAGAACGATTAATTATAAATATTTAAAACCTGTCACGAATATCACGTATTAGTCACACTTGCATGGTCCATCTCATGTTTCTTGATATCTTGAGTAGACTATGATATACAAATAAGTATGACATCTCATATCAACTTATTTGAGCATGGCCATGCATTTCTAGTCTTACTCAATCAAGTGGCCTAAGATATTACTCCCATTATGTAGGAGGGACCTATTCTATATTGATCAACCATATCCCTCTACATAGATTGTGTTATATCCAACATCAGCCTTTATAGAACAACCAGTTACGGTGTACATTTCACTGTATCAAAATATACAACTCACGATATTGGGATAATGATGATCTCAAATCTAAGAATCATATACATGTTAATCACTATAAGTAATGTTGTGACAATTACATAATAATCCAAGAAACATACTCATAGCGGGTCAGTCCAATTTGTTGTTCTCTAACACATATTCATGCATTGATTTTGACACTCCATATCAATGAAAACTCTTTATCATCAATCAACTACATGTCAGTCTCAATGCATTATTGTTGTCCTAGTCAACAATAATACTTGACTAAGGATCTTTTAAGAACACTCATATTATTCTTAGGACATTATTATAAAACAGTTTGTGTATACACACCGAAAGAAAATCTTAAATAATAATGGAAACACCTTATATTAAACACGATAAATCAAGTATGTTATTACAACCATCTCATGATTGATCTTTGGGCATACTCTTACAGAGAAGACAATTCGGGTCTTTGATGAGCTATCATGCACCTCGGAAGAGTGTATGAAGTGTATTGTATCGCTTTTAAGAGACTCAGCCTATCAGTGGTGGAACACCCTCGTGTCAATTGTGCCGAGGGAGAAACTAACTTGGCAGTTTTTCCAAGAAGAAATTTGCAAAAAGTACATCAGTCAAAGGTTTATGGACCAAAAGAGAAAAGAGTTCCTCTAGTAGAAATAGGGTAAGATGACAGTTACCAAATATGAGCGTGAGTTTGTGAGGCTTAGCAAATACATTCGGGAGTGTGTATCCACTGAGTCCATCATGTGTAAAAGATTTGAAAATGGGCTAAACGAAGATATACGATTGTTGGTTGGTATCCTTGATCTAAAATAGTTTCTAGTGTTAGTTGAAAAAGCATTCAAGGCTGAAGAATTGGCTAAAAAAAGTAGAAAGCCGATCTAGAGTCCTGAGACTAGAGGAAGAGGCAATTGGGTAAATCTTTTCAATCTTCATCCAAAAAGTCGAGAGAGTTCACTACTCGATCTAATGCTTTTGTTGGGTATTCGAGCAAGAATCTGGGTAAAAATTACATGATTTCGAATGGTCAGACCACTTCAATAGCTAGGGTTGGGAATACTCGACCCAATAGACCGGAATGTCCCCAGTACGAGAGATGTCAAGTCGACAAATGCCGAGGGGCTGATAGGACTTGTTTTAAGTGCGGCTCCCCTGACCACTTTATTGGGGGTTGTCGCGAGAGGACAGAAAGAGAAAATTCTCAAGGAATAAGATCAGATAACACTACTAATAAGGGAAGACCTCAGAAGAATCCGGGTAGTGCAACAAGTAGTAAGGGTGCACCTAGGGAGTCTACTATGAGACCTGACGACAGGGCACTTGCAAGGACCTGTGCCATTCGCGCTCGCGAGGAGGCCTTGTTTCCTTATGTGATTAAGGTACATTTTCTATCTATGATACTACTATTGTTGGTTTGATTGATCCGAGGTCTACCCATTCGTATGTTTGCATAAAATTGGTGTTTGATATGAACTTGCTTGCTGAATCTACTGAATTTTTGATAAAAGTGTCAAACCCGTTAGGCAAGTATCTGTTAGTTGAGAAATTGTGTAAGAATTGCCCTTTGATGATTAGGGGTCATTGTTTTCCGGCTAATCTCATGCTATTACTGTTTGATGAATTTGATGTAATTCTTGGTATGGATTGGTTCACCCCTCATGATGTGGTAGTGAATTGTGGAAGAAAATTTATCGAATTGAAATGTGAGAATGGTAATGTTCTTTGGGTTGAACCAGGTGAATTAAATAGCATGCCTATAGTGATTTATTTCATGTCTACTCGGAGATGCATAAGGAAGGGTTATGAACCTTACCTTGCCTTTTTATCGAACACTAAGGAGTCTGAGTCAAAGATTGAGCCAGTACCGATAGTATGTGAGTATCGGATGTGTTTCCAGAAGAATTGCCTAGGTTACCTCCTACTAGGGAAGTAGAGTTTAGCATCAATTTGCTTTCAGGCACTGCACCTATTTCGGTTGCCCTGTATAGGATGGCCCGAACGGAATTAAAAGAATTGAAAGTTTAGTTATAGGAGTTGACTGACAAGGGTTTTACAAGACCGAGCTTTTCACCTTTAGGTGCTCCTATGTTATTTACGAAGAAGAAAGATGGTTTGATGAGGCAATGTATAGATTATCGGTAGCTCAACAATGTGACAATAAAGAACAAGTATCCTTTGCCAAGGATTGATGATCTATTTGATTAGTTAAGGGGAGCCACGATATTTTCAAAGATAGACGTGAGGTCTGGCTACTACCAGTTGCGGGTTAAGGGGTCAGATGTACCAAATACTACATTTCAAATGAGGTATGGTCACTATGAGTTCCTTGTCATGCCTTTTAGGTTAACCAATGCTCTCATCGTATTTACGGATTTAATGAACAGAATATTTCAACCTTATCTGGATAAATTTGTTGTGGTGTTTATTGATGACATATTGATTTTTTCCCGTGATGAGACCTAACATGCTGAGCATTTAAGGACAATTTTGCAAACATTTAGTGTAACACCCCTTACCCGAGTTTGATGCCGGAACAGGGTACGATATGTTACTGGGCTTAAACATATACACATAATTATTTTGGGGTCATAAATTTCACCCAATTTTAGAAACTTTCAAATTTATTCTTAATGACCCTAATATAGACCTACGAGGTCCAAAACACGCTTTGGGAATGGTTCGAGAATAAACTAAACACTTTAGAAATACTTGTAAAATTTCAAAGCAAATAGGGGCACACGCTCGTGTGAAAGGACGGCACGCCAGTGTGACTTCTTAACATGGCCATGTTGAAGGCCCGTGTGGCTCACACGGCTTGAACATAGCAGGAGACACACGTGTCCTTAGACTGTGCAAATTTATTTTTTGATTTGAACCTACAGGGGTTTTCACACGGCTTGGCATACGCCCATGTCCATGACCGTGTCCCCTACACAGCCATAACACGCTCATGTCTCACCCCGTGTACAAAAACCTTGACATTCAGTTTCTGACGTCAGCAACCCTTTATGGGCACACGGCCATTGTACACACTCGTGTACTATGCCGTGTCCTCCACACAGTTGAGACACATGGCCATGTCTCCACCCGTGTGGTTGCTACTAGGCATTCTGCTTTGCTAAATTTAAGTGCAGGGCACACACGGTCTGATATAGCCCATGGGGCAAACCGTGTGTCACACACGGTCTAGATACACGCCCATGTGTCTGCCCGTGTGGACAAAAACAAGGCTATCTACCAAGCCTTTTTGCCACCCTCACTTGCCCCAACCTACACAACATCAAACATAATAAATCCAAGCATAAACACGCATAATCAAAACAGCCACAACCATGAGAATTTTTATCAAATGCATTTAATAATAACCAATATTAGCCAAATTTAATGACCCATGAAAAATGAATATCACATCCATATGAGCCAACACTTGTGGCTAAACTAACAATCCACTAAACAAAAAGACCAAGTCCCTATGCCACACTCAAAACATTTAAACTAGCTATACCAAAAGCTTCAAGTGATAGTGTGATCACTGCCTCTAACGTCCATTGATTCCCGATGCTAGCTTGGCGTCACTATTGTAACATCCCAAAATAGGGCCTAAACGGAATAGTGGTTTTGAAACCACGAATCCCAGATAAAAAATTTTATTCTGATTAATTTTTATAATTTACCGAATGATTAGATACATGTGTTAAAGTATCGATGGAAAATTTTATAGATAGCATGCTTAATTTACCTACTCGGGCTTAATTGCAAAAGTTAATAAATATGAGTTTTAGATGCTAAAGGATTAAATTGAAGAGTATAATTGAAGTAGAGGTCCTTAAATGGTAATTAGACCATTAGGTTTTCATGGACAAAAATGGACATACATAAATAAAAATAACTAAAGTTTTAATGAAAGGTATTTTAGTCATTTGGTAATTACAAGATTAAAAAAGCGAAAAAGATGGCAAAATGTGCCCATCTTCTTCATTAGGCCAAAATTTCAAGGGTTCTTCATAGCTAGGGTTTTGTCAAGCTTCCAAGCTTCATAGTAAGTAATTCCAAGCCCCGTTTTTAATGTTCTATATGTTTTTGAAGTCCGACAACTTGATTTAGCTTATTCTAGCAATAATTTAACCTAGGGTTCATATTTGGAAAAATACCCATAGGTGAAATGTGTTTATTTTGATGCTTTATGATAGAATATGAAGCTTGAAATTATGTTAAACGACTTGAGCTAAGCGATTTTAAGCGAAAACAAGTAAAACAACATAATCAGTTAAAATACCTAATGGTCATAAGTACATGTTAGAATGGGAATTTGATGTTGTCGTAGGTAAATAAATGATCAGCATGTTATAAAACATAAGAATTAGGGATAAAGTTTCATTTATGAGCCTTAGGGAAAAAGTGTAAATATGCAAAAGTTTAAAGGCAAAATTGTAATTTTTCCAAAGTTAGAGTTAAGGACTGTTTTGATAAATGTGAATATTAAATAAGTTAAATTTTCTATTATAGATCAAGAAGAATAAAATTCAGGGTTAGACCGAGAAAAGAGAAAGGTTGAGGACTAAATCAAAATATTTAATCGTATATTGTATCGAGATAAGTTTGCGGTAAATAAATGTAATGTTTTATTTATTTATAATTAATGATGTTATTTTTCAGCATCTATATATTTATTTTGTAAATTTATTCCTTGATGATTCAAGCAAGAATTGATAGAGAAATGATACTTAAAAGTCCCGGTTGAACCTTAGGAATGTGTAGGATACAAATGTCATGACATTAGGGTTTAAGGATACCAAGTAAGACCATGCCAAAGCATGGTATTGGTAACTCTTACAAGGCAAGGAAATCATATAAGACCATGTCAAGAAATGGCATTGATAAACTACGATGTAACACCCTGAACCCGAGACCGTCACCGGAGTCGAACACGAGGTGTTAGCAGACTTCAACCACTTATAAAAAAAATTTCCCAGACACTGCCAATCTGCGTACTAGTCGCTTTAAAAATCATATCTTGAGTTTCAAAACTTGAAAATCAGTTTCGTAATTTTTCCCTCAAACTAGACTCATATGCCCATCTACATATTTTTTTCTAGAATTTTTGGTCAGGCCAATTAGTACATTTTATTAGTCAAAGTCTCCCATGTTACAGGGATCGACTACACTGACCTTTGCGCATTACGACTTGGATATCTCCCTCCACAGGGCTTCAATACTGATGCCGTTTGTTTCTATAGAAACTAGACTCAGAGAGGAATCCATACATATATAGCATGACTCCTAATTATCTCTGGTTAATTTATAATGAATTTCCAAAGTCGGAACAGGGAATCCAGAAACCGTTCTGGCCCTTTCTCACGAGAACCTGAATATCTCTTAACATACTGTCCATATGATCATTTTGTTACTTTCCTATGAAAATAAATTCATCAAGGTTCGTTTACATAATTTATTCACTATTTAATTCCAATCCTACTATTTTTAGTGATTTTCCAAATCTACATCACTGCTGCTGCCAGCATCTGCCTTTAAGGTAGACTTTACCTATTTCATAGTTTCCATGATTCAACTAGCCCTTTTAGCATAAATAGCACAAATCATGATAGCGATTAACCATTCCATACCAAATGATTATAACATTATGCTCAAACATATATAAGCCATTTTCGCATGGCTATATACATTAACCAAAATATTCTTCCGCCACTAGTCTATTTTATACATGCCATAAGACAATCCGAAACATAGCAGTACCAAACAGTGGATAGTGATAGTGTGACTAGTTGCTGACGATCCCTGAGCCTGTAGCTTCGCAATGAGATCTATAAAACAGAGGAAACAGAGTAAACGGGGTAAGCATTACAATGCTTAGTAAGTTTTAAGCAGTGTCAACAGATAACAATCAAATTATAACATAGTTGTTCGTATTTTTATTTCACTCTTCCTTCGGGCATACCATCCCTTTACCGAATCTGCACATCTCATCATATGCAATAGGCAGATAAACTTTCACATAAAAGTGAGCTCATATGACATAGATATATCGTATGATTTCACATCACCTCTCACACTGATCCGATGTCACATAATCATAGGAATAGTCTCATAGATTGCTTTCGTATGCATCACATAACTACCTTATGATTTAGTGCAAATCAAGCTCACATATAAACTTGAAGTACATACCTGTTTAACCTTTCGCATTGAATATATTTATAAGCAATTCTTATTACGAAGTCTTACCCGGACATAATCTCCACACGAAGTTATCGGGTCTTACCCGGACAAAATCCCCACACGTAGTCATCGGATCTTTAGAGCTCGGATATAGTACAAGCACGAAGCTTAAGGACATTAATCAGTGATAATATTCTCGCATAAAGCCTGCAGGGTTTTAACCCGGATATAGTACTGACACAAATGCCTTTCGGGACTTATCACATTTATGCACTTTCACATCCATTACGTTGGCCACTCGGCCCTGTCACATATATACACTTTCACATTCATCACATCGGCTATTAGACCTTATTACATATATACATACACTTTCACATTCATCACATCGGCCATTAGGCCTTATCACATATATACATACACTTTCACATTCATCACATCGGCCATTAGGCCTTATCACATATATACACTCTCTTGGCTGAATCTACATCTATCATTTTCCAATATCACAATTTAGAATTCACGTATGGGTTTAATCGATAGCTTATGAGCAACTAGAACAAGTTTATCAAGGTTTACAACACAATCTCAAATTCAGCACAAGCTGTTTTTCCTGAGCAATAGTCACTAAATCATTTATAACTGGAGCTGCAAAACTCCAAATCACTTTCCGTTAATTTTTCCTGAATATAGACTCGTATATCTTCCATCCATAAAATTTCCAGAATTTTAGGTTTGGCCAATCAATACCAGATTTTTCTTAAAGTTTCCCCTGTTCCACTGTTTGACTAATCTGACCACTCTTCACTACGAATCAAATTTCTCATTTTACGGAATTCAAAATGTGTTGTATTTGATTTTATTTGAAACTAGACTCATTAAGGAGTCTAAGAATATAAATTTTATCTTATAACCATTTTTTTACAATTTATAATGATTTTCTAAAAACAGAACAGGGGATTTCGGAGTCATTCTGACACCGTCTCACACAACTTTAAATATCTCATTATCGGAAATTCCTTTGGTTACACGGTTTCTTTTATAAGAAACTAGACTCATTAAGATTTAATTTCATGTCTCATTCAGCCTCTAATTCAAGTCCATAAATTTATGGTGATTTTCTAAAGTCACGTTACTGCTGCTGTCCGAAGCAGACTATTTTAAATTACCTTTAAATTCCCAAGCTCAAACACTTAAGAACTTACCATTTGAGCTTAGAACATATCATGGCCACATCATATCTTATTAAATCAGCTCATCATGTCCTATTATAATTGAATTTACTCAACGTTTAAACACTTAAAACTTACCTCGGAAGTTGCCGAACGATTACGACGGCTCTTCGATCACTTTTTTCCTTTCCCTTATCCAACTTTGATCCTCTAGGCTCTTGAGCTAAATCAAAAAAATTTACTTCTCAATCAAACACATATATATGGCAACCATATACATTTCAAAAACCAATTCGTTCGTATCATTTGTCCATATATTAGCTTTTAGCATATTTGGTCATTAGAGTGACCTATTTAACTTTCAAGCATTCATTTCTAATTTTAATTAAACAATGCCGAATGCCATTAGCTACTAATGCCACACACACACATGTGCATAAAATTCACCCATACATAACCTCTAGCTCATTCGGTCATTCATCTCTCAAACCTATCAAAGCTTCATGTCAAACTTCCCTGGCCGAATACACATATAAGCACATAATGCACATTTAGAATTTTTTTATTTACTTCATGATACATTCGGCCTTGGCAACAATTTCATTAGAAATCCTTATTAGCCACTTCATCAATCAATTATATCATCTACTTAATATTTCATAACTTATCATGCTAGCTGAATATTATTTATTCAAGTTCATCATCTTCATATTCGGCATTAGCATCAAATATAATAGCCCATTTCTTCCCACTTTGAATTTATGCATCCATTTAATCATAGTTTGTTTAAGCACTCATACAACAAGATTCATCCAATTTAACAAGAAACAAAAACTTTATTCCTCCATAGCTACAATGGCCGAAAGATCTAGACATCTCAATACCGAAATTTCTAACATGGGTTGCCTAAAGAATTTGGTAGGGAGTTCAAATTTATCTAGCATTTCAAGTAATTTAACACATCCATATAGCTAACATGCTAGTAGTATCAAGGCATCAACTAAAATTTTGAAGCCTCTTAGCCGAATCCTAACTCTCCAACAACTCTAATTTCATCCATGAGATAAATAGAAGTAGGCTAACCCTCCAAAGGATGTGTAAACCTCCAAAAGCAACATTGAACATACCTTAATCTCAAGAACCACCTTGGCCGAACTTCCCCTCTTCTTCTTCCTTCCATTCGGCCATGTTGAACAACAAAGGAAGAATTTTGTTTTTCCTCCCCTTTCTCTAGTCACGGCAATGGGGAGTAAGGGGGAGACAACTTTGGTTTCTCCTCCCACTCCCCTCATATTTTATTATTCTTCCCACACATATTAGCATAAAATGTCTTTAATATGTTTTTTTTAATACTTATTTCCTATTATAAAACCATGTAGTCATTATAATATTAATACAAAATGCATATGCTTTGTATCCCATACCCTCATGGCCGGCCACTTCCTCTAAAGTGGGGAATTTGACATGCAAACCCATCATTTCACAACATGCATTATTAGGCCACTTTACATTTGCCTAGCACATTTCCAAATTTTCTCACATAAGTCCTATTTGATAAAATTCACTTACCATTAACAAAATTCAAACATGAAATTTTCACACATGCATATGTACATATAATGAGCATCAACTATGACGGTTAATTATCTTTATGACTCGGTTTAGTGGTCCCGAAACCACTTTTCGACTAGGGTCACTTTAGGGGTGTCACATACGACAAGGCAGAAATCCCATGTAAGGCTATGCCTTGGTGAGTTCATAAAGCAAGGATACCACGTAAGACCATGTCAAGACATGGAAATGGTAAGTTTAAAAAGGAAAGGTACCCATGTATCCTTAGTATTCCAAATGGTTCAACAAAAAGTTTAAACAGTGTACCAAAGGGAAGGTAAGATAAGTCCATGTTCGAAAGGTTCAGGTTATCTTGACAATTCATTTAGAATGCTGTTATTTATTTACATGGAAACTTACTAAGCTTTATGCTTACTCCCTTTCTTTTCTCTCTTTTTTATAGTATCAAAAGCCAACTCAGAAAATCGTAAAGATGTCAGAAATTGCCTCACACTATCAATGAACTATCTTGGTATTTTGTGACTAGAAATACTTTAAGTTATGGCATGTATAGGGACTTGGCTATTTTGTGTGTATGTCCTTATGATATGATTAAAGAATGGCATGTGAAGCTTTGGTAATTATTAGCTTATAATATACCTAATTAAGAACATGTTTTGGTATTATGTATGCCTAAATGAGGTTTGTTGCAAAGAAATTATGAAGGAGTAAGAGTTGGCCATGGAACAGTTTGGAAACAACAGCAGTGATGTGGTTTTGAAAAATCACTAAAAATTGTAGAATTGGAATTAAATGGTGACTAAGATATATAATTAATGCTTATTGAATCTATTTTTATATGAACGAAACAGAGCAAGCAAAGGAAGTCTAAATTCTGAGATATTTAAATTTTTGTAAGACTAGTTCAGAGTGACTTAGTGATCCCCTGTTCCAACTTTGAAAAATCACTAGATATTTTAAAAAATAATTATAAGTCATAGTCTATATGTATAGATTCTTTAGTAAGTATATTTTCATTATAACCAAACGGAAATGTTATCCGAATTCTTTGTAATGAGATATCGATTTTTTTTGTGAAGAGAGGTCAGGTCCATTGAACAGCGAAACAAGGGAACTTTTAATGAATAAACTCTATTAATTCGCCAAATCAAAAATTCTAAAACAATTTATGGTAAGAAGATCTATGAGTCTAGTTTGAGGGAAAATTTACGGATTTAAATTTCGAGTTTCGTAACTTGAGTTAGAATTAATTTAGTGACTGTTACGCAGATGGACAGTTTTATTATGAATAATGAAATAAATTGTTTTGATTTGTGTAAGTAATTGGAAATTTTTAATGTTCCCAGTTTGGCCCAGAACCATTCAAATTGCACATTTTTGGGCCTCAATGGCCCTTTTTAGGGATTTATTAGATGAATGCGATTAAACTAATTTTAAAAATAAGTATGCCCCGAACAAGTAAGATAAGTCTGGTAACACCTCGTGCTCGACTCTGACGACGGTCTCGGGTAAGGGGTGTTATATTTAATGGTATCAGAGTAAGAATTTAGTCAGTTCTCATAATATTCAATATGATTAAGAGTCTAGCTATACATGCCATACTTATATTTTGATAGTGTGACAACTCCTGATGATTTTAAAATGTTTTTCTTTTATAGTTATGGATCCTAAACGAGTTGGTGCAGATGATGTAGAAAGTAACGCGCCCGCTCTTGCAGAAGGGACAGTGTCACCAGATAGTAGTGAAAGGCCCGTTATAGTTAGCCAGGGAGGAGGGGCTCGAGAAGCCTTCTTCCAAGCTATGAATGAATAGTTTACCGAGTTCATTCATATGAATCCAGCCATTAAACCTCCACCCCCTCATGATCCTCAGACTACCCATGTAGCTTCCCTAGTCACAGATACTGTTAGAAGAGAGAAGCCACCAGTTGATAAAATTAGAAAACAAGGTGCCGAAGAGTTTAAGGCTACTAAAGATGCCAATGCACAGAAAGCTGAATTTTGGCTTGAGAATACTATCAGAGTCTTTGATGAGTTATCCTGCACACCTGAAAAGTGCATGAAGTGTGTTGTATCACTTTTACGAGACTCGGCCTACCATTGGTGTAAGAAACTTGTGTCAGTAGTAGCGAAAGAGAGGGTTACTTGGGATTTCTTTCAGGAGGAGCTCCGTAAGAAATACATTAGTCAGAGGTTCATCGACCAGAAAAGAAAAGAATTCCTTGAACTAAAGAAAGGTAAGATGACAGTGACTGAATATGAACATGAATTTGTTAGACTTAGTAATTATGCTCGAGAGTGTGTCTCTACTGAAGCTATTAGGTGCAAGAGATTTGAAGATGGGCTCAATGATGATATTCGACTATCAGTCGGTGTTTTAGAAATAAAAGAGTATGTTATTTTAGTTGGAAGAGCTTGTAAGGCAGAGGAGTTACTGAAAGGAAAGGGTAAAGCTGAAATTGAGATGCAAGACATAAAGAAAAAACAGATGAGTAAGTCGTTTCAATCTACATCCAAGAGGCCTAGAGAGTTCTCTACGAGATCTAATTTTTTAGTAGGGTATTCTAGCCAAAACAGATATAGAAGATTTATGGGTCAAAAAGCTCAGACCACTTCAATTGCGAGTGTTGGCAGTATTTAGCTTGATAGACCCAAGTGTCCTCAATGTGGTCGACGTCATCCAGGTTAATGTCGAGCAACTGAGACTGGTTGTTTCTGATGTGGTGCATCGGATCAATTTATTTGAGAGTGTTCTGAGATGGTTAAAAGAGAAGTAATACCAAGTGTAAGATCAGGCAATGCCCTCGTTAGAGGCAGACCTCAAAGAAGTTCAGGAATAGGGGCAGGTAGAGGTGCATCTAGAGATTCAGCTCCGAGACCAGATGTTAGAGCACCTGCAAAGACCTATGCTATCCGTGCTCGTGAAGAGTCATCCTTCCCCGATGTAATTATAGGTACATTTTCTCTTCATGGTGTTAATGTTATTGCTTTCATTGATCTGAGTTCGACTCATTCCTATGTTTGCATGAAATTAATGCCTAGTATGAACATGTCCATAGAGTCTACGGGATTTGTGATTAAAGTATTGAATCCATTGGGTCAGTATGTATTAGTAGACAAAGTATGTAAAAATTTCCCTTTGATGATTAGAGGTTTCTGTTTTCTGGCCGATCTCATGCTATTGCCATTTGATGAGTTTGATGTGATTCTTGGTATGGATTGGTTGACTACGCATGACATGATAGTGAATTGTGGAAAGATATTTATTAAGTTAAAATGCGAAAATGGTGAAATTCTTTGAGTTAATTCAGATGAGTCAGATAGTTCAATTGCCATGATTTCTGTTATGTCTACTCAGAAATGCTTGAGAAAAGGATATGAAGCTTACCTTGCTTTTGTGTTGAATACTTGTAACACCCCAAACCCGGCCCAGACGTTATGGCCAGATATGACGTGTCACATGGACTTACGACATAGTATACATTCGCTGGTTTAAGTGATTAGGGTGGTCTTTGTAAAAACAGCAGTTGAATGAAAAGCTGGTTTATCAATCTTTAGGCTATCTATTTGTTGTGCTTGTTGAGTCTTGAAAACGTTCATTAATTTTGAAAACCTGCGCAGCGTAAAACTAGCAGTTTCGTCATAGTATAAATATAATCAGAAAATAAAACCATAGCGGAAAAAGAAATTAAAATAGCGGCCTTATTACAACTTAAAACCCAAAAATAAATCAGAATATAAAAATAATAAAATAAACTAACTTAGAAAAACCAACTTTGCAGATGATGTGGCCACTCCGAATCCCTCACAGCTCTAAGCCCACTATGGTTGGGGATTTCCTGTAGAGATGAAAATAAAGGGTGAGTTCGGTAAACTCAGTGTGTAACATAACCCAACCATAGCCCAAAACAGATCAAACCTCAGAGTCAGACTTATCTGGGCCTTGGCCCAGTACAGATATCAGAATGAAACCCAGAGGCCCATAGAAGATACAGAACAAATATATCATGAATGCAGAAATCCCAACTCAGATCCATCCATTACACCCCCGTACCAGCCTTACACCATGTGGGGAGACTACTCGACCCACCCAACCGCTACACACCACAGAAATTGCAATGAGGCTGCCAGATATTGTGACGAAGTCACCAGATACAGATATTGTGGCTAGGCCAATAGAATAGATATATATATGTGGCGAAGCCACCAGATTGCAGCGAGGCTGCCAAATATTTTGACGAAGTCACCAGAACAGATATTTGTGGCAAGGCCACTAGATTGCAGCGAGGCTGCCAGAACGCTTCCTCCATCAATATAAACCCATGTCCCATGCAACAGAAATAATATGTCATGGCATACATATACATAAACAGAACATCAGGCTTTTTAGAAAAAAATAACCCTAGGGGTAAAAGTGTAATTTTGCATGCATAAGGGTATTTCAGTAATTATTACCTATTGCTAAGGTTTCATGCTCATTCTACCGTTTACCAAGTAATCGTAAGTACTTACCTCGTCTTTTTACCAAAGTGGGCCCGTTGGCTCATTGGCCCGTTTTCAGCCCATTGAGCCCAAAAATACCGTTGTGCACGAAAATGCACACTCTGCACTCTAATCATCCAAATGTACCATATTCATTAACAACTGTCTCACGAGCGCTTGCACGCTCGCGAGTTCACAAAATACCAATGTTTCGGTATTTCGACTTTTACCGATTCAGTTTAAGGGAGGGTGTCGTTTACACACCTGGTTGATGAAGATTGATAACGATATCTCCCACGCGATAATCCTACAATCGATCACTAACACATTAGACTTACGAATTAACGATAACTAACTTAAATCCACGTCAACTAACCCAATCATCACACAAGTTAGTCATTTACACACGAGGGGCAAAATAATCATTTTACCCTCCAGGGGTAAATCGGTAGTCCTACCCTACAGGGGTATTTCGGTAATTCTGCCTTACAAGGGTATTTTTGTAATTTTGTAAATCGAGGGTAAAATGATAATTTTGTAAATCGAGGGTACTTTGGTAATTTTACAAGTCGAGGGTATTTCAGTAATTTTACAGGTCGAGGGTATTTTAGTAATTTCACAAATCAGGGGTATTTTGGTAATTTTACAAACTAGGGGTATTTTGGTAATTTTACAACTTATCCACTTGGGCCTACGGACCAATTGGGACCACATGGCCCATTTCAGCCCATCGCGGCCCGAAATAGCCGTCCTACTGCTAGAGTAATGAGAAATACACACCTGTTAGGAGACTGCAGTTAATCCGCGCTCCAAACACTCTTAGCTGACGCCCAACCCAAACGAGCACGTCACAAAGCGAAAGGGATCAGCCAAGAAGGATATGCCTACTCTCCTCATGGTTTGCTCTATTTAAAGCCAACTCTCCATCTAGTCTTATGTTAGCTTCCCGATGTGGGATCCCTCTATCACCAGAGTTTAAAACCAACACCAATTCTTTCCGTCCCAACATAGCAAAATAATCAACCTTTGCATGCCAAGGTATTCAAACCAAAGTCCTCTCACATGCCAACTCACGCCACCACCACTAGGCCATCAACTCATTTGTGTCATAAATCCAACACATTAAACTTTAAAGTGCACCTACTTGCTTCCATATTTATTGAAAAGAAAAACCAAAATATATTGCAAGAGCCAAGACTTGAACCTTGGACCCCTTGTTTCCTCTATGGCGTCACTTCCTTGTCCCCTAAATGGCGCCACCTTGCCACTACACCTCACTCTTTTTTGTGTCATCTTTTACCCCTTTACTCTTAAAAGCCCAAACGCCAATTGCATCACCTGTTCATAAAATTAAAATTCGAAAGACTACCACAGATTTAACTTAAGTTTGGGCCTTCTAAAGGCCCACTAACCTACTAAAATATATATTTTAACCAACCAGAACACACACAAATTTTAAAAATCACAGAAACATAGAAAACCCGAAAATTGGGGCGTTACAATACTAAAGATCCAGAGTTGAAAATTGAACTAGTTCCTGTGGTATGTGAGTTTCCTGATGTGTTTCCGAAAGAACTACCAGGTTTGCCACCTATCAGAGAAGTTGAGTTTGGTATTGAATTGGTTCTAGGTACAACACCCATTTCTATTACTCCTTATAGAATGGCTCCAATGAATTGAGAGAATTAAAAGTTTAGTTGCAGGAACTAACAAAGAAAGGCTTTGCAAGACCTAGTTTTTTACCATGGGGTGCACCAGTGCTCTTTGTGAAAAAGAAATATGGTTCGATGAGATTGTGCATAGATTATTGGTAGCTTAACAAGATGACTACTAAGAACAAGTATCCACTGCCTAGAATTGACGATTTTTTTGATCAATTGAAGGGAGCTACTGTGTTCTCCAAGATAGATTTGAGATCCAGATATTATCAGTTGCGAGTTAAAGAGTCAGATGTTCCGAAGACTGCTTTCTGGACTAGGTATGGCCATTATGAGTTCTTCGTTATGCCATTTGGCTTAACTAATGCTCCTGTCATTTTCAAGGACTTAATGAATCGAATTTTTAGACCTTACTTGGATAAATTTGTAGTTGTGTTCATTGATGATATCTTGATTTATTCTCATAATAAGACTGAACATTCAGAGCACTTGAAAATAGTTTTACAGACTTTAAGAGATAATTAGCTTAATGCCAAGTTTAACAAAAGTGAGTTCTGGTTAGGAAAGTTGGTTTTCTTGGACATATAGTCTCAGGTGAACGTTTTAGAGTTGATCCGAGCAAGATTTCAGCCATTGTTTATTAGAAGTCTCCTAGGAATGTATCAGAGGTCAGAAGTTTTTCTTGGTCTCACCGGTTATTATAGACGATTTGTAGAGGGATTTTCCATGATAGCTACTCCACTGACAAGATCACTACAGAAAGATGTCAAGTTTGAATGGACTAAAAAGTGTCAGCAGAGTTTTGACAAGTTAAAGGCATTGTTAACTAAAGCTCTTGTCTTAGTACAACCAGAACCGGGTAAAGAGTTTGTGATTTACAGTTATGCATCCTTGAATGGACTAGGTTGTGTACTTATGCAGGAAGGAAAGGTAATTGCTTATGCCTCTAGACAGCTAAAGCTACATGAGAAAAATTATCCGATACATGATTTAAAACTAGCTACCATTGTATTTGCGTTGAAAATCTGGAGACATCACTTATATGGTAAGAAGTGCCGAATATTTATTAATCATAAAAGTTTGAAATACTTAATGACTCAGAAAGATTTGAACTTGAGGTAAAGAAGATGGCTAGAGCTGATTAAAGATTATGAACTAGTGATCGATTATCACTCCGGAAAGGCAAACGTAGTTGTTGATACTTTGAGTAGAAAATCTTTATTTGCATTAAGAGCTTTGAACACCAATTTAACCTTATCGGATGATGGTTCTATCTTAGCTGAATTAAGAGCTAATCCAATGTTTCTTGAAGAAATTTGTGAAGTTCAGAAAGATGACAGTGAGTTGTATGCCAAAAGAGCTCAGTGTGAGTCAGGTATAGAGTCAAATTTTCAAATCAATTCTGACGGTTGTTTAATGTTCAGAAATTGGAAATGTGTACCAAAGAATGATGAGCTTATTCGAAAGATTTTAGAGGAAGCACATAGTAGTTCCTTGTCTATTCATCCAGGTAGTACAAAGATGTATAATGATTTAAAGAAAATGTATTGGTGGGTAGGAATAACGAGAGATATCTTAGAGTTTGTTTCTAGATGCTTGATCTATCAGTTTGTTTCTAGATGCTTGATCTATCAGTAGGTAAAAGCCGAACATTAGGTACCTTCAGGTTTATTGCAGCCTGTGTTAGTTCCTGAATGGAAATAGGACCGAGTTGCCATGGACTTTGTGACAGATTGCCATTGACACCGAGAAAGAAAGATGCAGTATGGTTGTGCTTGATAAGCTAACGAAGTCGACTCATTTTATTCCAGTTCGTATAGATTATTCACTTGACAAGTTAGCCGAGTTGTATATTCCTGAGACAGTCAGATTACATGGAGTACCGTTATCGATTATTTCAGATAGAGACCTGAGATTCACTTCGTGGTTTTGGAAGAAGTTACAGGAAGCTTTGGGAGTAAAGTTGGGTTTTAGTACAGCTTTTTATCCTCAAACCGATGGTCAGTCAGAGAGAGTTATTCAGAAACTTGAGGATATGCTCAGATGTTGTGTCTTAGAATTTCAAGGTAGTTGGGAGAAATATTTGCTGTTAGTAGAGTTTGCTAATAGTAATAGTTACCAATCAAGTTTGAAAATGGCACCTTTTGAAGCTTTGTATGAACGTAAATGTCGCACACCGTTGTATTGGACGGAGCTTAAAGAAAATCAGATTTACGGGGTTGATTTAGTTATAGAAACTGAAGAGAAAGTGAAAGTTATCAGAGATTGCTTGAAAGTAGCTTCAGATAGACAGAAGTCATATGCAAAATTGAAAAGAAAAGAGATTGAGTATCAAGTTGGTGACAAAGTGTTCTTGAAAGTATCCCCGTGGAAGAAAGTCTTTAGATCTGGAAAGAAAGGCAAACTAAGTCCACGTTTTATTGGACCATTTGAGGTGACTGAAAGAGTTGGACCATTAGCATATCGGTTAGCTTTGCCACTAGAGTTAGAGAAGATTGGTGATGTGTTCCATGTGTCCATGTTACGTTGTTACTGTTTTGATCCTTCACATGTGATTTCACAAATAGAGGTTGAGATTCAGCAAGATATGACTTATGGTGAAGAACCGGTAAAGATTTTAGCTCGAGAGGTCAAGCAACTAAGGAACAAAAGTATTGCACTTGTGAAAGTATTATGGAATAGGCATGAGGTAGACGAGGCTACATGGGAACCTGAAGAGGTTCTGCGAAAACAGTATCCAAATCTTTTCATAGGTAAGATTTTCGAGGACGAAAATCCCTAAATGGGGGAGAAATGTAAAATCCCAAAATAGAGCCAGAACGGAACAGTGATTGCGAAACCCTTAGGGCTCCATGTCCACTATGGTTTGGGATTTCCTGCATGGATGAAATTAAGGGGTGACTTTGAAAAACTCAGTGTGTAAAATAACCCAACCATAGTCCAAATCAGATCAAACCACAAAAACAGATTAAGTTGGGCCTTAGCCCTATACAGAATTCAGAATGAAGCCCATAGGCCCATAATAGATACAGAACAGATATTCCATCCGTATACACCCCCGTACCAACCTTACACAATGTGGGGAGATAACTCGACCCACCCATCCACTACACACCACAGAAATTGCAGCATGGCTGCCAGAACAGATATTGTGATAGAGTCACCAGATACAGATATTGTGGCAGAGCCACCATAATAGATATTTGTGGCATAGCCACCAGAACACTTCCTCCATCAATATAACCCATATCCCATGCAACAGATATACACGTCATGGCATACAACATACAGAATCAGAATATCATGCGTTTCAGTAAAAATTAACCCTAAGGGCATAACGGTCACTTTGCACCTAGGGGTATAATGGTAATTTTCATACTTAGGGGTATTTTAGTAAATTTACTATTTTAGGGTTTTCATGCATATTACAGCCATTAACGTATTAACAGAAACACTTATCGAACGTTTTTACTGAATTTGGCTCGTTGGCCCGTTAACCCGATTTCGGCCCATTAAGCCCAAATATACCGAAGTGCACGAAATTGTGCACTCTGCAATCTTACCGCCTAAGATTGCCAGGATTAACAAACAAACTATCTCACGAGCGCTCGAACGCTCGCAAGTTCACAAAATGCCGGCTCTTCGAGATTTTGGCTTTTCAGCTTTTGCCGATCTAGTCTATAAGTCGGTGTCGTTTACACACCTGTTTTGCGACGAATTGACGATGAGATCCCCTTACGATATCCTACAATCGGTTACCCACATGTTAGACTACAAGTCGAAAACTATCATGTATTAAAGTCCTTACCATATTCCGCCATTAACACCTTAGGCCCTAAAGTTCTTACCTTTGTTGAAATTTGGACTAAATCTAGATGTCCAATAGTGTTAGCCTTCGAAGCCCTTTGCTGAATGTCCCCCTTGTCCACAGTAGCGCACACAAAACAAAAAGAAAGAGGCAAATATGCCCTTAGTCCAAACATTAGCCACCCTTAGTTGATAGGGTTTCGGCTTTTACTTAAAACATGAGAAACTAATGAAAGATTCGAGCACTTACCTAAAACGTTACGACATTACTCCCGATCTACTGTAGATCCAACCACCGCACTAGAAGAGAAAAGTATAATCAAAGATTCGACTTCTGAAGTACCTCAGTGTAGAAAAGTTTCAGTTTTAAAGAAAGGATGAGAGGTTCGGTTTCAATGGAGGTTCGGCTAACCAGCTTTGATAAGGGTTAATGAGGAAAAGAAGAAGAGAAATATGGAGGATATAGGTTCGGCTAAGGAGAAATCGGTAGTAGGTATTTGGTTTTGAGGGAAAAAAAAGTCGAAGAAGATGAGGGTCGATAAGAAAAGAGAAAAGAAGAGGGGAGGAGATGAGAGAATTCAGTTTTGAAGAAGAGAAAGGATGATAGTTTTATCTTACACAAGTCGGCACAAGTGTAGGGTGTAGGTTTTGGCTTCTAGCAAAAGAAAGAAAAAGAGAAAAACCTAAGGTACCTTACCCTCTTTCAGAAAAACAGGAAAATGACCAAACAAATCCCAAAAATGCACAAAAAGAATTTGGCAACCACTAATCCAAATACCGAGATTACAAACACTAAGAGACCTAGCCGAATTTTCACTTACAGAGTCCCCTATACGGCCAACTCTTACTTCCTACTCAGACTCCTTGATTTTCTCCCCTTATCCCTCCTTTACTCAATCCCCTGAACAACTCAAACTCTTCCTGATAGAGTTTCACCTGAGTTCCATCACATACCATTCCTGCTCATAAAAAAAATAATACCTTTATTTGCATACCTTGTGACTTGAAACCTTAGCTCCCCCTTGACTTCCACACACCACCTTTTTAGCACCTCAGTGGCGTCACCCTGCCGCTTTACCACAGGTTTTCTTATGGCCTATTCTACCAATTTAATCTTAAAAGCCCAATACACCAGAACCCCCGTCTCTTTTAAAATCAAAATTTATTAAATCTACTAGGTTTTAACTTAGACTTGGGCCTTCTAGAGGCCCACTTCTTAAACATGATTTATATAATCAGATCATACAAAAATCAAGATTCACCGAAACTCACAGAAATCCCAAAAAGTACAGAAAATCAGGGCGTTATAATCTGTGAAATCATGGAAATGAAACATGACATGTATACAAGCAAATGAGCATAGTTAGGCTCATGAACTATTCTGTGAAATGGCTATGAATTCTTGTTGTTGATTTGTGCTTTATATGCTTTAATAGTTAAACCAATTTTATTTGGCTAACCAAAATCTTTGTAGCTTACTCTGTGTGATTTTTGTAATACCCCTACCCGTATTCATTGCTGGAATAGGGTACGAGGCATTACTGGAGTTTACGAATTAAAATTTTTTTTATATTCAATATAGCCCTTTTATAAATATCTAACCTTCTCTGCAATATTAAATCGAGACCAATCCACATCAACTAAAACAATTCAACATATTTTCAAGATAAATCATGCATATTTATAAGATAACGTCATCACATATCTAAAACCAGGTTTGTTAACCACACTAATGGCTAACTTTACATTCATTTCAAGTTAACATTTACTTTGTTAGCTTATACATGCCATTGATTTCCAAAATAAAGTTTCTTTATATACCGAAATCCTAAGGTTGACAGTGTGATGTGTCTCCGACCAAATCTGACCTCCGAGCTCTTAACACTACAAAACAGGGAAAAAGGAAACGGGGTAAGCACTTTGTGCTTAGTAAGCTCATGTAACAAGAATTATACTTACCTAATATTTTCAATACAATATAATAAACATTCATATATCCATTCAATGCATTATTACCCTAACATGCACAAACTCAACATTCAAGTTAGTACAATAATTTCCATGTATCAATAATATATACCATGATTGATGAGCTCGTCAATACCATTATTTCCATTTCCTTGATATTTTTCCATATTTATCCCATTGAATTTATCGGAATTTCGATGGATTTTCAGAGGTACACATTTATTGTACAATTCCAGGTCCGTCAATTCATATTCATGTGCGCACATTTCCATTTTAGAGAGCACACTCCCGCGAACCTCAACCTTGCAGCGGGATTACCAGTCCAGGCTAAATCCCCTGCAATATAAACTCATAGAGTATTGTCGGGATTACCAGTCCAGGCTAAATCCCCTGCAACGACAATTACTCTAATGAGCTTGGATCTAAATTACCAGTCCAGGCTAAATTCAGACCCTAATTCGGATTACCCATCTGAGCTAAATTCATTTTACACATATTCTTCGGGAGGGCTACATCAGGATAGGATCACCCGTCCGGGCTAGATCCTTTTTACCGTCAATTCCTTTTCAAAGATCTATCGAATTTTCCTTTCATTCAACTGGGATTTCTTCTCCTTTTATCAAATATATCAATGTTTCATAAATTTTCATACAATGAACATTCAAATCATATTCACATAAATACATACAATCTCAAGCATTTAAGAATATAATTCAAGTTACATGAACTTACCTTGATACTTGTTTGTAAACAATAAAAATCTACTAATCCCGAACTTTTTCCTTTCCTCGATCTACCTTCGTATTTGAATCTTTCGGATCTAAATAAATAAATTTAATTATCAATTTAATACATTTCATGTTCATATGCAACATTCTCTATAATTCAACTATTATTTATAGTTCATTCAAAGCTGTCTACTTGCGTCATAGTCACTAAATCATTTATAACTTGAGCTACGGAACTCCAAATTAAGATCCGTTAATTTTCTTTAAAACTAGACTCATATATATTTCTACCATAAAATTTCAGAATTTTTTGTTTAGCCAATAAGTACAGTTTATTCTTTAAATTTACCCCTGTTCTGCTGTCGATAGTTCTGACCCTTCTTCACTAAAAATTAATTATCTCTTCATACCGAATTCAAATAATGTTCTTGTTTATTTATATTAAAAATAGACTCATTGATGATTCAATACATATAAATTTAAGCCCATAATTGTTTGTTTAAAATTTTTATGATTTTTCAAAGTCAGAATAGGGGAACCCGTATTCATTCTGACCTTGTCTCACAAAATTCATTATATCTCAAAATTTAAAAATCCATTGCTTACACTATTTCTTCTATGAGAAACTAGACTCAATAATCTTTAATGCCATATTTTTATCTTCTTCTAATTCGATTTATACAATTTATGGTGATTTTTCAAAGTTAGTCTACTGCTGCTGTCCAAACTGTTTTTGTGCAAGCTATTTATTACCATTTTTCCCCTAAGCTTTTAATAAATGATAATTTCGTCCCTACTCAATTAGCCTCTCAACTGAGCTGATTTTTCTCAATTAACATTTTATTCTATCACCTTAAACTAGTTTACAACCTTTAGGAATCAGAATTTCAGCAATAGACTTTAATTCCAAGCATTTTCACAATTAGGTCCTAAAAATCAATTTCTATTGAAATTACCTAATAAAATCATCTCATAAACAAATTAAAGCTTTAATTTCATTCTATTTCATCATAAACTTACAGCACTCAACCATGGTGACTTTCAATTTCATCCATGAAATCAAAAACTAATGAATTTAATAGTAGGACCTAGTTGTAAAAGTCTTAGAAACACAAAAATTACAAGAAAAAGGCAAGGATTAACTCGCTTGGTGCAAAAATTATGAAATACCAGCTTAGATAACCCTCCTATGGCATTTTTAGCCGCTGGAATTGAAGAGAAATGAAGAGAAATCTAGATATTTCCTATTTAGTCCTAGCTTTATTTAGTTAATTTTGCAATATTCCAATTTTACCCTTAATTTATCAATTTTTTTGCTGATTTCATACCCTTGCCGTCCAGCCCAAATAACTTTTGGCTCTAATTGCCTTTTAAATCCTTTCTCATTAGACTCTTAAGCTATTTAATCATTCTAGTAACTTTTACACCTATTACAATTTAGTCCTTTTCATTTAATTGACTACCCAAACATTAAAATTTCCTAACGAAATTTTAATACCACATTAATAACATTTCATAAATATTTATAAAATTATTTTTGACTCAATTTTATGAGATAGAGGTCTCGATACCTTGTTTTTACCCAATTTCTTCAATAATTTCTTTTTCTATCTAATCACTAAATCGGTAAAATTTTTCTATCAATATTTTCATACGATTTTCCTATCATATCAATTTTCAAGAAAAAAATATTGAAATAAATTTCTCTTTAAATCGGATCTATGGTTACGAAACCATTGTTCCGATAACCTTGAATTTAGGCCATTACAACTCTCCCCCCTTTAGCGATTTTCATCCTCGAAAATCTTACCAGTAAAGAGGTTTGGGTATTGTTTCCTCATTGCCTCCTTCGGTTCCCATGTCGCTTCCTCAATCCCGTGCTTTTGCCACAATACTTTCACCAAATTTATCTTTTTATTTCTAAGCTCTTTTGTCTCCCGTGCCAATATCTTGACCGGTTCTTCACTGTAAGTCATATCCGGTTGAATCTCTACTTCTGTCGGAGAAATAACATGTGAAGGATCTGATCGATATCGTCGTAACATAGATACATGAAAAACATTATGGATTCTATCAAGTTCCGGTGGTAATGCCAATCGATAAGCGACCGGTCCAATTCTTTCTATGATTTCATAAGGCCCGATAAATCTTGGACTCAGTTTACCCTTTCGACCGAATCGGAGGACTTTCTTCCAAGGAGACACTTTCAGAAATACCTTGTCACCGACTTGAAATTCAATCTCTTTTCGTTTAAGATCGGCATATGATTTTTGACGATCGGAAGCTGCTTTTAGACTATCCCGAATAACCTTTACTTTTTCTTCTGTTTCTCGGATCAAATCAATCCCATGTATCTTCCTTTCACTAAGCTCTGTCCAATATAACGGTATTCTACATTTTCTACCATACAAAGCTTCATACGGGGCCATTTTAATACTAGACTGATAACTGTTATTGTAAGCAAATTCAATCAAAGGTAGATACCTCTCCCAATTACCTTCAAACTCTAGTATACAACATCGGAGCATATCTTCCAATACTTAAATTACACGCTCAGATCGACCATCAGTCTAAGGATGAAATGCAGTGCTAAAATACAACTGAGTACCCAAGGCTTCTTGCAATTTGTCCCAGAAACGAGACGTAAATCGGGGATCTCTATCTGATATAATGGAGACAGGCACTCCATGTAGCCTGACAATCTCAGATATGTACAGTTCTGCTAGTTTATCTAAAGAATGATCCATACGTACTGGAATAAAGTGAGCTGACTTTGTTAATCGGTCAACAATCACCCAAATAGCATCTTTTTTCCTCAGAGACAAAGGTAGCCCCGATACAAAATCCATAGTGATTCTTTCCCATTTCCATTCTGGTATAGTAATTGGCTGAAGTAACCCTGAAGGTACCTGATGTTCAACTTTAACTTGTTGACATATTAAACACCTTGATACAAACTCAGAGATATCACATTTCATTCCCGACCACAAGTACATCTTTTTCAAATCATTATACATTTTATTACTCCCTGGATGTACAGACATGATACCGCTGTGAGCCTCGCGTAGAATCTTTTGTATGAGCTCTGAACTATGAGGTACACATACCCTACCTCTGAATAATAAACAACCATCAGAACCAATCTGAAATTCAGAATCATTACCTGACTCACACTGTGCCCGTTTAACTTGTAACTTCTTATCATTCTTCTGAGCTTCACATATTTGCTGTAAAAATGTCAGTTTAGCTCTTAATTCTGCTAGGATTGAACCATCATCAGTCAACGATAACCGGGTATTCATAGCTCGTAAAGTAAACAGAGATTTTTGGCTCAAAGCATCAGCTACAACATTAGCCTTACCCGGATGGTAATCAATAATCAAATCATAGTCCTTTATCAGTTCAAGCCACCTGCGCTGTCTCAAATTCAAATATTTTTGTGTCATCAAATATTTCAAGCTTTTATGATCAATATAAATATGACATTTCTCACCGTACAAGTAATGCCACCATATTTTTAGCGCAAATACAATAGCAGCTAATTCAAGATCATGTACTAGGTAATTTCTTTCATGTGTTTTAAGTTGTCTTGAAGCATAGGCTATTACTTTACCTTCTTATATCAAAACACAACCTAAACCATTTCATGAGGCATCACTATAAATAACAAATTCCTTACCCGGTTCAGGCTGCACTAATACAGGTGCTTTCATTAATAGGTCTTTCAATTGGTTGAAACTTTGTTGACATTCATCAGTCCACTCAAACTTTACATCTTTCTGCAATAATCGAGTCATTGGAGAAGCTATCATAGAGAATCCCTGTACAAATCTTCGATAATAACCAGCTAAACCCAAGAAACTTCTAACTTCAGATACATTCTTCGGTGGATTCCAATTGACAATAGCTGATATTTTACTTGGATCTACCCTGATGCCTTCGGCAGATACAATGTGTCCAAGAAAACCCACTTCTCGAAGCCAAAATTCACATTTATTGAATTTAGCATATAACTGCTTCTCTCGTAGAATTTGCAACACAATTCTCAAATGTTCTGCATGTTCTTCTTCATCCAGAGAATAAACCAAAATATCATCAATGAATACTACTACAAATCTGTCTAAGTACAGTCTGAATATACGGTTCATCAAATCCATGAATACTGCAGGTGCATTAGTTAGCCCAAACGGCATAACTAGAAACTCATAATGCCCGTACCTAGTTCTAAAGGCTGTTTTTGGCACATCTGACTCCTTTACCCGTAACTGATAATAACCTGATCGAAGATTAATCTTTGAAAACACAGTAGCACCTTTCAGCTGATCAAATAAATCATCAATTCGGGGTAACGAGTACTTATTCTTTATGGTTACTTTATTAAGCTACCGCTATTCGATACAAAATCTCAAATACCTATATTTCCTTTTCACAAACAGAACCGGAGCACCCCAAGGTGAATGACTCGGTCGGACAAAACCCCTGTCAACCAGTTCTTGTAACTGTGTCTTTAACTCCTTTAATTCTGTAGGAGCCATACGATATGGAGCTATGGAGATCAGAGTAGTTCCCGGAATCAAATCTATAGAAAATTTCACTTCTCTTTCTGGTGGCAATCCTGGTAATTCCTCTGGAAACACATCGGAAAATTCACATACCACTAGAACTGCCTGTATTTTTGACTCAGATACTTTGGTGTCAAGTACATAAGCCAAGTAAGCATCATACCCTTTTTTAACTTACCTTTGTGCTGCCATTATCAAAATCATTTCAGATAACCCCTCTGTCTGATCAGATTTAACCTGGAGCAACTCACCATTCTAACATTTTAGCACAATATATTTTTGTCTACAATTTACTACCGCATCATGCTGGGTTAACCAATCCATGCCCAATATCACGTCAAATTCATCAAATGGCAGTAACATCAAATCAGTCGAGAAACAATAACCTCTTACCATTATTGGACAATTTTTACAAATTTTATCCACCAACACAGACTGGCCCAGGGGGTTCGAGACTTTAACCACAATTCAGTAGGTTCAATAGATAAATTTTTAATAATTGCAAGTTTAACACATATATATAAATGCGTAGAACCAGGATCAATCAATGCAGTAATACCAGTATCAAGTAAAGAAAATGTACTAGTAATAACATCAGGTGCTGAGGCATCTTCTCTGCACGAATGGCATATGTCCTAGCAGGTCCTCGTGCCTCAGTCCTACCTGCAGTATCTTTTGTAGCTCCTCGACTACCACTGACATTACCGGATGGTCGAGGTGGTCTACCTCTCGAAACTAGATTACTCAGCTTCGATATCTGTTCAGCTTCTTTTTCACCCCTTTCTGGACAATCTCTGAAGAAATGGTCGAAAGAACCACATCGGTAACAAGCCCCGCTCTTTAATCGACATTCACCAAAATGAGCTTTATTACAGTACTGGTATCTCGGTTTAGGAGTGCCAACACCGCCAACACTGGTCACTGATGGAGTAGAAGGGCTTGGATTAGTGCGTTGAGAACCTCGCTCTTTGCCCAAATACCCAATGGCTGAAGTAGAACGATCCTGATACTTCTTCAATTTCTTTGAAGTAGAAAATTGGGATTTTCCCATCGGTCTTTTACTAAAAATTTGAGCTTCTCTTTCAGCCTGTTTCTTTTCTTTGCTCAATTCTTCTGCTTTATAAGCTTTCTCTGCCAATGTAGCAAACTCTCGAATTTCAAGAATTCCGATCAGTAGTTTAATGTCTTCATTTAACCTTTCTTCGAATCGTTTGCACATTTTAGCTTCTGACTGTACCCATTCTCGAGCATATTTACTCAATCGAACAAATTCTCTTTCATATTCAGATACTGATCTGTTACCCTGTTTCAACTCAAGAAATTCTTTTATTTTCTGATCGAGAAACCTCTGGCTGATATATTTTTTTCTAAACTCGGTCTGAAAGAATTCCCATGTAATTTCTTCTTCCGGAACAACTGAAGCTTTAGTATTCCACCAATGGTAAGCTGTCTCTTTTAGCAGTGAGACAGCACATTTCAGACATTCTTCTGGTGTACAAGACAATTCCTCCAGAACCCGAGTAGTGTTTTCTAACCAGAATTCAGCTCATTCAGAATCATCATCAACTGCTGCTCGAAATTCTTCGGCCCCATATTTTTTAATTTTATCTACTGGAGCTTTCCCTTTTCTGACAGATTCAGTACCTGTACCTTGTGGGATCTCGGGAACCGGTGGAGGAGTAGGAGGGGAAGCTTGAACTTGCTGCACTATAGGGTTAGTTCTTAAGTATTGATTAAACCATTCATTCATCATCTGAAAGAAGGCAGTTTTTGCCTCCTCCCCTCACCCTCTGTCTCGGGCCTTCTACTGCTAGTTTCTTCTCTTTATACTGAAGCCGGAGCATGACTCCCAGCTTCCTCAGATTGAGCTCGGTCGGATGACATTACTATAAGAAAAACACATTTTAAATGGTCAGGAGATATCACACTATCAATAATAATTTAAATGGCATGTATAGCTAATCCCGTATTTGCTACATCGGTCCTAGAACTGGCTAAATCGTAGCTCTGATACCAATAAATGTAATACCCCTACCCTTATTCATTGCCGAAATAGGGTACGAGGCATTACCGGAGTTTACGAATTAAATTTTTTTTTATATTCAATATAGCCCCTTTATAAATATCTAACCTTCCCTGCAATATTAAATCGAGACCAATCCACATCAACCAAATCAATTCAACATATTTTCAAGATAAATTCATGCATATTTATAAGATAATGTCATCACATATCTAAAACCAGGTTTGTTAACCATACTAATGGCTAACTTTACATTCATTTCACGTTAACATTTACTTTGTTAGCTTATACATGCCATTGATTTCCAAAATAAAGTTTCTTTATATACCAAAATCCTGAGGTTGACAGTGTGATGTGTCTCCGACCAAATCCGACCTCCGAGCTCTTAACACTACAAAACAGGGAAAAAGGAAACGAGGTAAGCACTTTGTGCTTAGTAAGCTCATGTAACAAGAATTATACTTACCTAATATTTTCAATACAATATAATAAACATTCATATATCCATTCAATGCATTATTACCCTAACATGCACAAACTCAACATTCAAGTTAGTACAATAATTTCCATGTATCAATAATATATACCATGATTGATGAGCTCGTCAATACCATGATTTCCATTTCCTTGTTATTTTTCCATATTTATCCCATTGAATTTATTGGAATTTCGATGGATTTTCAGAGGTACACATTTATTGTACAATTCTGGGTCCGTCAATTCATATTCATGTGTGCACATTTCCATTTCAGAGAGCACACTCCCGCGAACCTCAACCTTGCAGCGGGATTACCAGTCCAGGCTAAATCCCCTGCAATATAAACTCATAGAGTATTGTCGGGATTACCAATCCAGGCTAAATCCCCTGCAACGACAATTACTCTAATGAGCTTGGATCTGAATTACCAGTCCAGGCTATAATTTGAATTACCCGTCCGGGCTAAATCCATTTTACACATATTCTTCGGGAGGGTTATATCAGGATAGGATCACCCGTCCGGGCTAGATCCTTTTTACCATCAATTACTTTTCAGAGATCCATCGAATTTTCCTTTCATTCAACCGGGATTTCTTCTCCTTTTATCAAATATATCAATGTTTCATAAATTTTCATACAATGAACATTCAAATCATATTCACATAAATACATACAATCTCAAGCATTTAAGAATATAATTCAAGTTACATGAACTTACCTTGATACTTGTTTGTAAACAATAAAAATCTACTAATCCCGAACTTTTTCCTTTCCTCGATCTACCTTCGTATTTGAATCTTCCGGATCTAAATAAATAAATTTAATTATCAATTTAATACATTTCATGTTCATATGCAACATTCTCTATAATTCAACTATTATTTATAGTTCATTCAAAGCTGTCTACTTGAGTCATAGTCACTATATTATTTATAACTTGAGCTACGGAACCCTAAATTAAGATCCGATATTTTTTTCTAAAACTAGACTCAAATATATTTTTACCATAAAATTTTAAGAATTTTTGGTTTAGCCAATAAGTACAGTTTATTCTTTAAAGTTACCCCTGTTCTGCTGTTGACAGTTCTGACCCTTCTTCACTAAAAATTAATTATCTCTTCATACAAAATTAAAATAATGTTCTAGTTTGTTTTTCTTAAAAATATACTCATTAAGGATTCTATACATATAAATTTAAGCCCATAATTGTTTTTCTTCAATTTTTATGATTTTTCAAAGTCAGAACAGGGGAACCCGAATTCATTCTGACCTTGTCTCACAAAATTCATTTTATCTCAAAATTTACAAATCCATTTCTTACACTATTTCTTTTATGAGAAACTAGACTCAATAAGATTTAATTCCATGTTTTTTTAATTTTCTAATTTGATTTCTACAATTTATGGTGATTTTTCAAAGTTAGTCTACTGCTGCTGTCCAAACTGTTTTTGTGCAAGCTATTTATTACAATTTTTCCCCTAAGCTTTTAATAAATGATAATTTCGTCCCTACTCAATTAGCTTCTCAATTGAGCTGATTTTTCTCAATTAACATTTTATTCTATCACCTTAAACTAGTTTACAACCTTTAGGAATCAGAATTTCAGCAATAGACTTTAATTCCAAGCATTTTCACAATTAGGTCCTAAAAATCAATTTCTATTGAAATTACCTAATAAAATCATCTCATAAACAAATTAAAGCTTTAATTTCATTCTATTTCATCATAAAATTACAGTACTCAACCATGGTGACTTTCAATTTCATCCATGAAATCAAAAACTAATGAATTTAATAGTAGGACCTAATTGTAAAAGTCTTAGAAACACAAAAATTACAAGAAAAAGGCAAGGATTAACTCACTTGGTGCAAAAATTATGAAATACCAGCTTAGAGAACACTCCTATGGCATTTTTTGCTGCTGGAATTGAAGAGAAATGAAGAGAAATCTAGATATTTTCTATTTAGTCCTAGCTTTATTTAGTTAATTTTGCAATATTCCAATTTTACCCTTAATTTATCAATTTTTCTGCTGATTTCATACCCTTGCCGTCCAGCCCAAATAACTTTTGGGTCGAATTTCCTTTTAAATCCTTTCTCATTAGACTCTTAAGCTATTTAATCATTCTAGCAACTTTTACACCTATTACAATTTAGTCCTTTTCATTTAATTGACCACCCAAACATTAAAATTTCCTAACGAAATTTTAATACCACATTAATAACATTTAATAAATATTTATAAAATTATTTGACTCAGTTTTACGAGATAGAGGTCTCGATACCTTGTTTTTACCCAATTTCTTCAATTATTTCTTTTTCTATCTAATCACTAAATCGGTAAAATTTTTCTATCAATATTTTCATACGATTTTCCTATCATATCAATTTTCAAGAAAAAAATTGAAATAAATTTCTCTTTAAATCGGATCTATGGTTACGAAACCATTGTTCCGATAACCTTGAATTTAGGCCATTACAATTTCTCTCTATTTTACAGTAATCGTAGCTACTGAAGGCTCAAGGATAGTCGAGGATTGTCACCATACTATCGAACTCATTTTGGTACTTTTGAAAGTGTAAATATTTTTAAGTATGAGATGTATAGGCTAGAATGTCTATGTATTTAAGCTTTGATATGTATATATGTTATGCCAAGTTGAGAATTAGTAAGTTTAAGCATGAGTTAGAAGGCGCCATAAGTGAGCTTTGAAAAATGAGCATTTTGGCATGTTGTTGTAATAAGATTTTCAATGTGTTTTGGTATGGAGTTGAATAGGTTATTGAATGATGATGATTTAGTTATAATGAAGCATGTCTTGAGCATAGTATTGGCTGAAAATCTTGGTATAAATGTTATTTAATATTACTTGTAGGAATGACCCAAAAAGGGGTGGCAAGTTGGCTTAAACCAAGCCTGCATTGTGCCACACAGTCAGGGAGCACGGGCGTGCCTTGTGGCCGTGTATGCAAAGCAATAACCTCTTAAGATCACACGGTTAAGACACATGGGCATGTCATATGGCCGTAGGCTTAAGTCAGTAACCAGCTAAGTATCACACGGCCATAGCACACAGCCGTGTCTGTTGGCCATGTGTAAAAGTCAGTATCTGTACTCTGTTTTGGCACGGTTGGACCTCATGGGCATGTGTAACACCCCAAACCCAGCCCAGACGTTACGGCCGAATTCAGCGTGTCACATAGAGAATGTTACTAAAGAAGTTATGTTTTATCCAAAAATCTTCCTTAAGGTTTGAAGAATGTTTTGTTTTAAGTTAAACTGAATGGAAGCTGTGCACCAGGTAGGAAGCCAGAAAAGAGGAGGTGAGTCTATTGGACTGCTTAAGTACCAAGCTCTTCATGGATCCAATCCTCGACATGCACACATCTATTGCCACACTTTAAGCCTGTTACTAGTCCACGAATAATTAATTAAGTTTAATTCTATTTAAAATATTCATTTCCTTTGAAAACGTTTACATTACGGAAGCTTTGCTCAGTTATCGTGTTATTTTAAAAATAAGTAACTTTTATAAATCGCGCCCTAGAGCTAACCAATTTAATAACCCAAAATAATAAAAATAATAAGAAGAGCGGCCTTATTACAACTTAAACCAGAATAAAAATAGTCAAAATAATAAATGCGAAACTTAAAAAAAACAGAAATTAATCTTCGTAGCCACTCTGAATCGTGCCCAGCCCCAAGTCCACCAACTAGGGCTCACCTGCAAGGATGGAAGAGAAAGGGGTGAGTTTGGAAAACTCAGTGTGTAAGGAAAACCCATCCAAAGCCCAAGTTAGCTAAAGCCCATTGGGCCTAAGCCCATTTAGATAACAATGGGTATTGGGCCGAAGCCCTTTTCAGAATACAATAAACTGGACCTTAGCCCCATTTTCAGATAACAGTATGGCCCAGAGGCCTATTCCAGAACAGATCAGACATATTCGTGTATGCAAGCCCAACCCAGCCTATAACCAACCGCTAAACTCCACCCGTACCAGCCCTACACTCCATAGTTACAGCATTGCTGCTCAGTTATCAGTAAGTTGAGGCAAAGCCTCCAGTACGTGGACAAGCCACTTTTAGTACTTCCTCCATCAGTATCCCAATCCCATGCATCAGATAATAATAACATGGCATGTAGTAAATAATAATAGTCAAACATGCATTCAGGTCAACCTTAACCCTAGGGGTATATCAGTAATTTTACTTCTAGGGGTAAATCTGTAAATTGTCCACCTATAAAAGTATTACAGTAATTTTATCAGTTTTAAGGGTTTTCATGCATATTCCCACCTTTCACGTACTAACAAAAACACTTACCGAGGGTTCTTACCAAATTGGACCCATTGGCCCACTATCCCAATTTTGGCCCATAAAGCCCAAAAATATCGAAGGCACAGAAATCATGCACTCTGCAGTCTAAACATTATAGTTTACCAAAAACGTTAATCGATTTCCCTCACGAGCATTCGCACACTCGCAAGTCCACAAAATACCAATTTTTCGGCATTTCGGCTTTTCGACTTTTGCCGATCTAGACTATGAAAGGGTTCAGTTACACACCTGTTTGGACGATATGCTGACGAGATCCACACACGAACTGCCTACAATTGGATTACTAACACGTTAATCTAACTATTAAAACGAACTACATATTAACCCCCGTACCATATTCGGCCGAAAACACCTTAGGCACTAGCGATCCTACCTTTGCCGAAATTTGCGACTAGGTTTAGATCCAGTCGTTCCACTTGTCCAAGCCTTCAATCAGCAACCTCCCTAACCTTTAAGGGGTTTCGGCTTTTTCTAAAACCTGAAATAAAGATTAGGTTCGAAACTTACCATCGGTTCCTTTGGTCAATGATTCCAATTAACTTCTACTCGATCTTGATGCAGATCTAACCCCTCAAATGATAACAAAAGTTGAGCCCTTAGAGATCTCAGAATTCGGCTATGTCCCTAAGGCTATGCATTTTCGGATTTTTGCAACAGTGAAGAAAAGGTGAGGGTTTTGTAGTGGCTTTGTCGACAGAGGTTTGGGGTTCAGAAAAAGAAAGAATTGATCAAAAAGGATGAAGAAAGTTCAGTAGGTTTTGCTAGGAGAATTCGGCACAGACAATATGAACCTTCGGGATTTCGGCTTTTGTGATATTCGGCTATAAGGCTTAAAAATAATAGTAAGGAAGTGGTGTAGGGAAGAGTGGTAGAAGGATTCAGCTATGGAGAAAAGAAGAGGAAAAGGTAGATGGAGAGAAAAAGAAAAGAAAGGAGGAGGAGGAAAGATGGTTAGAAAAAACGGCACACTTACCACTAAATGCCGAATTTATACCTGGCATTTAACCTAGCCGAAATTTGCCCCCTAAGAAAACCTTTGGTCAGCCAACTCTTGCTCCCAAAGAGTCCACCATTCGACCAATATTGCTCTCCCTAATCAGCTCCTAAATCCTCTCCCTTATCCCCTCCTTACTCAATCCCTTAAGCAATTTAAACTCCTCCTGACAGTCTTTCACTTGAGTTCCATTACTTACCCTTTCCAACCATAAAAATAAGTCCCTTAATATGCTTTCATTGTGACTTGAACCTTGGTTCTCCCTAGCATCCACACGCCACCTTTATAGCCTCCCTAGTGGCGTCACATGCCACTTTGCCACCTGCTTCCTTGTGTTTAATTTTTACCCAATTAATACTTAAAAGCCCAATTAACCACAACCCATTCTTCCTATGGAATCAAAACTAATTAAAATTACCAGGTTTTAACTTAAGCTTGGTCCTTCTAGAGGCCCACTAACCTGATTAAATCTATGCCAAGCAGACAGAACACCAAAAATTTAAAATTTGCCAACATCCACATAATTCCCGAAAATTGGGGCGTTATAACTCTACCCCCTTAAAGAAATTTCAGCCTCGAAATTTACCTGATCCAAATAATTGAGGGTATTGTTGACGTATAGTCTCTTCTGACTCCCAAGTAGCCTCTTCCCTTCCATGATTACGCCACAGTACTTTTACCAACGGAACCGACTTCCTTCTTAGAACTTTAACCTCTCTATCCACAATTTGCACGAGCTCTTCCTCAAATGTCAAATCAGTCTTTACTTCAATCTCCTCCACTGGCACAACATGTGAAGGATCCGATCGATATCGCCTCAACATAGACACATGAAAGACGTCATGGATTCTGTCCAACTTCGGTGGTAACTCTAACTGATACGCTACTGGCCCTACCCATTTAAAAACCCGATAAGGCCCTATAAACCACGGACTCAATTTGCCTTTCTTGCCGAACGTCAAGATCTTCTTCCAAGGTGAAACCTTCAAGAAAACCATATCCCCAACAGCGAACTCAATCTCTTTGCGCTTTAGATCCACAAAGGACTTCTGTCTATGAGATGCCTCCTTTAATCAATCTCTTATCAACTTAACCTTACTTTCAGTATCTGCCACTAACTCCGGTCCAAGCACTTGTCGTTCACCCAACTCCGTCCAACATGTTGGCGTACGACATCTCTACCCATAAAGTGCCTCATATGGAGCCATCTGAATACTTGTTTGGTAGATATTGTTGTATGCAAAGTCTGCCAATGGCAAGTAGTCCTCCCAACTACCATGAAAATCGATGATACAATCTCTTAACATATCCTCCAAAATTTGAAGAACCCTTTCCAACTGCCCATCCGTCTGAGGATGAAAAGCAGTACTGAAATCCAATCGTGTACCCAATGCCTCCTGCAACTTCTGCCAGAATCGAGATGTAAACCTAGGGTCTCGATCAGAAATAATCGACACTGGCACTCCATGCAGTCGCACTATCTCTGCCACATACAACCTGGCCAATTTTTGCAATGAGTAATCAGTACGAATTGATATGAAATGTGTAGATTTTGTTAACCTATCCACAACTACCCACATAGAATCTTTCTTGGTGGGTGTCAATGGTAGCCCACTCACAAAGTCCATAGTTACTCTCTCCCACTTCCATAGTGGAATTTTCACCGGTTGCAGTAATCTAGAAGGCAATTGGTGCTCGGCCTTAACTTGCTGGCACATCAGACATTTCCCAACAAATTCATTCACCTCCCGTTTCAGTCCAGGCCACCAGTACACCTCTCGTAGATCTCAATATAACTTATTCCCTCTAGGATGCATGGCACAGGGTCCACCATGAGCCTCTTTTAAAATTAACTGCCTCAATTCAGGGTCTTCCAGAATACAAACTCTTCCACAAAAGCACAGAACTCTGTCAGTGTTCAGTCCAAAATCCTCATTCTCACCATTCTCAACTTGCCGAAATCGAAGAACTAACGAATCATCCTTCAACTATTTTTCTTTAATCTGCTCAGTCCAAGTAGGCCTCACTTGCAATTCTGCCAACAAACTTCCATCGTCGAACAGACTCAAACGTGCAAACAAGGCTCTCAAATCAGTAACAACCCTTCGACTCAACGCATCAGCCACCACGTTAGCCTTACCTGGGTGGTACTCAATCGAACAGTTGTAATCCTTAAGCAACTCTACCCATCTTCGTTGCCTAAGGTTTAACTCCTTCTGAGTCAACAGATACTTTAGGCTCTTATGGTCTGTGTATATGATACACTTTTCTCCATATAAGTAATGTCTCCATATTTTCAATGCAAAGATCACTGCTGCTAGCTCTAAATCGTGCGTAGGGTAGTTCGCTTCATGAGGCTTAAGCTGTCGTGAAGCATAAGCGACCACCTTACCCTCTTGCATCAGTACATATCCTAACCCCACATGCGATGTATCGCTGTACACAGTGAAGTCCTTCCAGACCCCGGTTGAATCAACACTGGCGCTTCAGTCAATACCTTTTTCAAAAGGTTAAAAGCTTTTTGATGTTTCTTAGTACAGACAAATTCTACCCCTTTCCTTAACAGTTTCGTCAATGGTGCAGCAATCAGAGAAAATCCCTCTACGAACCTTCAGTAATAGCCTGCCAAACCCAGAAAACTCTGAATTTTCGATATTGACTTCGGTGGTTTCCATCCTAGAACTGCCTCAATTTTTCGAGGATCCACTCTAATTCCTTTAGCAGAAACCACATGACCTAGAAAAGCCACTTCTCGCAACCAGAATTCACACTTACTAAACTTCGCATACAGTTGCTTCTCTCTCAGCACTTACAGCATAATACGTAGATGCTCCTCATGTTTCTCCTCGGTTTCCGAATATACCAGAATATCATCAATGAAAACTACTACAAATCGGTCCAAGTAAGGTTGGAATACTCGATTCATCAAATCCATGAAAGCGACAGGTGCGTTCGTCAACCCAAACGGCATAACCAGGAACTCGTAATGACCATATCAAGTTCTGAATGCTGTCTTATGAATATCCACTTCCTTTACCCTTAGTTGATGGTATCCAGATCGAAGGTCAATCTTGGAAAATACCGAAGCTCCTCTGATTTGGTCAAATAAATCATCAATTCTTGGCAGTAGGTATTTGTTCTTTATCGTCAGTTTGTTCAACTGGCGATAATCGTCCCGTCCTTTTTCTTCACAAACAGGACCGGTGCTCCCCATGGAGACACACTAGGTCTAATGAAACCTTTATCGAACAACTCTTGGATTTGAGCTTTTAGTTCCACTAACTCCTTCGTTGCCATCCTATAGGGTGCAATGGATACTTGAGCTGTTCCAGGCAGCAAATTGATTCCAAATTCAACTTCTCAATTCGGAGGTAATCCAGGAAGCTCTTCTGGGAAAACATCCCGGAATTCCCTATCAGTTCTGACGGTCTCCACAGTCAGATCCTCAATTTTAACTAGGCTTACAAAATCCAAATATGCCTCGCATCCTTTACCCATCAGTTTCTTAGCCCTCAAAGCCGATACCACATTGGACAAGTAATCTCTTCGTTCTCCAATAATCATTACCTCTTCATCCTTAACAGTCCTTAACACCATCCTCTTAGCTGCACAATCCGGCGTTGCCCTATGCTTGGTCAACCAATCCATCCCTAGGATGAAATCGAATTCTCCGAATGGTAACTCCATCAAGTCTCCATAGAAAATCTTACCTTGAGTCCCTAAAGGCACCTCCCTAAAGAGTTTCTCTACTTTAACCGAGTGACCTAAAGGACTTATCACAGTTACCCCACACAGAGTCTCCTCAAAGTGAACACCCAATGCCCCAGAAATGTCACATGCAACATACGAATGAGTTGACCCCACATCTATCAGAGCATTATAAGGTACGCCAGAGATCAAAAACGTACCAGTTATGACATCAGGTGCGTCACCCTCCTCGCGGCGACGAGCAGCATATACCAAAGCTAGCTGACAAGCCTCAGCATTCACAGTACCCCTACTAGGTGCCCCACGTCCACGACCATTGCGACCACGACCTTGTCCACGACCCCTCAGTGGCGGCGGTCCACCTCGCTCTTGTGGGACAGGTTGCACAGCCCCTTGTTGAGCCACTTGAGTCTGAGCTGGCCTCCTAGGACAATCCCTGATCCTATGTTCCTTTGATCCACAACGAAGACAAGCCCCAGAACGCTTTCAGCATTCCCCAGATGCATCTACCACAATCTTCACAAGCTTGTGGTCTAACTGTGTTCACCGAAACTACTCGAGCTGGTTTCTCCATCCTAGCTCTCTTAACATTTTGGTTTGCAGCACCAGCTGGTCCAGTATCCCTTCTGAATCAATTTTGACCTGACGCGATTCTTTCATTCAGCTTGCTTCACCTCTTCGGCTATCTTAGCCTTCTCTGCCAGTGTAGCAAAATCGCGCTCTCTCTGCGGAGCTATGAGCACCCTTAGGTCATCCTTGAGGCCATTCTCAAAACGAACACTGCGCTCATATTCAATGGAGACAATGCCACTAGCATATCGGCTCAATCACTGAAACTCTGCCTAATATTCAGCAACGATCTTACTACCCTGGGTCAGGTTTAGGAATTCCTTTCTTCGTGCATCCACATAGCTAGCTCTGACATATTTCGCCTTGAAGGACTGCTTGAACAACTCCCAAGTTACCCTCTCAGCTAGGGTACCCTCTCTCACAGTGATCCACCACTGATACGCCTCGTCCCGCAGTAATGACACTGCCCCTTTTAACTTCTATTCCACTGAGCAGTCTAGGTCATTCATAATCCGCTCCGTGGCTTCGAGCCAGTACTCAGCCACATTTGGGGCTACTTCAGATATACCCATAAAAGCCTTCGCTCCGTTGGCTCCGAGTCGTTCAGAAATGGACCCCCTACTCATGGGCCCGACATTAGCTCCGTCCACCCTTTCCAAAACTCTTCACATGGCCTGGGACAGAGCGTCGTCCCCCGTGGCCCGATCATACAACCCATTTTCATCCACCGGTGGTGGTCGTGCCACTCCAGCTGGTATGTGTTCAAAAGGTGAAGATCCAGCTTGAGTACTACCTCAGCCTCGACCACGGCCTCTTCCCCGAGTAGCTCTCGTACTCTTATCGATTTATCTGATTAAGAATTTTATACTGTTAGTTTACTGTTTCCACTATTTATTACAGAATATCTTATGAATAGATAAAGTTTCAGAGTTGTTCTCGCGCGACCGCAGTTTAGCTACTGTCTCAGTTCCCTAGGGCTTAGTTTACCCTATAGTCTCAGTTTTGCAGCCTTAATGCTACATTATCTATAGAACTATCTCTAAGGCTCAGTACTATCTACAGTATAGTTCAGTATATAAAATAAAAAGATACTTACAGACTTGGTGCCGGGGATTCAGTGTGCCACCTCATCAGTTTTCAGACAAACTCAAAAGATTGAGGCCTTTTTGAAATCCATTTCTCACACCTTTGGTTTAAAGAAAACAGGTTTGGAAATTATCTCCTTTCAACAAAAAGAAAAATTTGTTTTCAAAAATCAGATTTTTCAAAAATACCCTCTTTGGGCTCAAAGTTTTGAAAACCTTTTTAGACCCGATCCACAGTCGAGTTGTTGCAACCGGGCTCTGATACCACTAAATGTAACACCCCAAACTCGGCCTAAACGTTACGGCCGAATTCAGCGTGTCACATGAAGAATTTTACTAAAAAATTTATGTTTTGTAACACCCCGAACCCGAGACCGTCACCGGAGTCGAACACGAGGTGTTAACAGACTTTTAAAAAATTTTCCAAACACTGCCAATCTGCGTAATAGTCGCTTTAAAAATCATATCTTGAGTTTTACAACTCGAAAATCAGTTTAGTGATTTTTCCCTGAAACTAGACTCATATGCCCATCTACATATTTTTTTCTAGAATTTTTGGTCGAGCCAATTAGTACAATTTATTAGTCAAAGTCTCCCATGTTACAGGGATCGACTACCCTGACCTTTGCGCATTACGACTTGGATATCTCCTTGTACAGGGCTCCAATACTGATTACGTTTGTTTCTATAGAAACTAGACTCAGAGAGGAATCTATACATATATGGTATGACTCCTAATTATCTCTGGTTAATTTATAATGAATTTCCAAAGTCGGAACAGGGAATCCAGAAACCGTTCTGGCCCTGTCTCACGAGAACCTGAATATCTCTTGACATACTGTCCGTATGATTGTTTCGTTACTTTCCTATGAAAGTAGATTCATCAAGGTTTGTTTACATAATTTATTCACTATTTAATTCCATTCCTACTATTTTTAGTGATTTTCCAAATCTACATCACTGCTGCTGTCAGCATCTGCCTTTAAGGTAGACTTTACCTATTTCATGGTTTCCATGATTCAACTAGCCCTTTTTGCATAAATAGCACAATTTATGAAAGTGATTAACCATCCCCGTGGCCAATCCTTGTCAAGCATATCCACACCAAATGATTATAACATTATACTCAAACACATATAAGCCATTTTCGCATGGCTATCCAAAATTTATACAAGTCCAAAGGGTCCACGACCCACAACAAACGGGTAGTCCTATACATGCCATTTCGAAGTTCAACCAAAATTGTACCAAAAGGGGGGGCTTTGATAGTGTGGGCGACTTTGACTTCAAGATACCGAGCCCGATAGCTGGAGAACCAAATCTATAAAACAGAGGAGCAATGAAACGGAGTAAGCAATTTATGCTTAGTAAGTTTTGAGCAAGGAATTCCAGCACAACAAAAGTATAGCATTCATATAGCTAAACGGATAATTTCATATGCACAAATTTACGATATCATACTTGCTTCACATTATCAACCCTTATGTACATACACAAAAGATCAACTCAGCCAAAGGCCGGTAGCTCGTTTATCAACTGAGCGAATACTTATTTGTAAGGGCTCAACTAAATTCAAGCACATACGGAACATACCTCAATGTTGGGATGTTTCGAGAGTATTAACTGGAATTTTACAGCAAGTTCATTCATTCCCAAATCACGTACCTTCGGAATTTAACCGGATATAGCTCCTCGTTCAAATGCCTTCGGGACATAGCCCGGTTATAGTAATTCGCACAAATGCCTTCGGGACTTAACCCGGATTTAGTAACTCGCACAAATGCCTTCGGGCTTAGCCCGGAATTAGTATCTCGCACAAATGCCTTCGGGCTTAGCCCGGAATTAGTATCTCGCACAAATGCCTTCGGGCTTAGCCCGGAATTAGTATCTCGCACAAATGCCTTCGGATCTTAGTCCGGATATTGTCACTTAGCACAAGCCTTCGGGACTTAGCCCGGACATCATTCAAATAACCATGCACATTTAACAATAAATCATGGCCCATTCGTATTTCATTTTCGTTAGCAAAACTCAAACACAAGACATTTATCATTCTTGCAAATTCGGCTCAATAGCCACACAAAGAGCATGATTTTAATTTGCTTAAAACATGATCTAATCACATCATAATTTAAGCTCTCTTACTCAAGAACTTACCTCGGGTGTTGTCGAACGATTCCGATAGCTATTCGACCACTTTTTCCTTCCCTTTATCGGATTTAGTTCCCCTTTGCTCTTGAGCTTAATTAAACAAATAAATTGATTTAATCATTTGAGCATCGAAAAGAGGAACACAAGGCACTTAGCCCATATTTATACATTAGACATTAAAGTCACATATGTACGGAATCATGAATCAAACTCAACATTTTAGCTAATTTTTCCCCCTTGGCCGAATATGCATGTCTATTTTGGGGCCGATTTCAACACTTAATACATTCTACAAGTATGGTCACTTGTATTGACTAAACACCCTTTTGTTTCAAGTTCAAAACTTGGCTAATACACACATATACACACTAGTAAAGCATCCTCTCCCTTTCCATCAATTTAACACATGCATTGCTCATTAACATGCAAAAGTTATATTCGGCCTTAGCACACAACTTGCTAGCCGATTCTTCTCCATTTAGCAACCAATGCACATATGTGCTCACTCAAAATGCTAAAAAGGAGGTTCAAGAATCATCAAGCCACCATCACATGCATCATTAACAAGCTTCATATTTAGCATGCAATGGCATTAACACAAACTCCACCTAGGCCGAATCTTAACTCATCCTCATGCCTCATCACCACAACATCAAACATCAACCAAGAATGATGCATCCATGGCCGAGTGTCATTTCCATCACATAGCAAGATTTAGACCATGGGCTAGGTAGAACTCAAGCTAACAACTAAAACATGCATGCATCTCATGGAACAGCATCAAACATACCTTAGCCTAGCTACATGCATGGCCGAACCTCTTCAACCTTTCTTCTTCCTTCCTCCTTCAAATTTTGGCCAAGGATGAACCAAAGGATGAGCATTTTTTTTCTTTGTTTTTTCTTTCTAGTTTCGGCTAAATGAAGATGAGAAAGGATGAACAAAAATTTTCTCCTTTCTTTTCTTTAGCTCACGGCAATGGGGGGGAAAACAACTACACACATTTTTTTTTGTATTCATCATACTCCTTTTCATTATTTTATGCCCATGCCCCTTATTTTATTTTTTTCCTACATACCTCACTAGGCCAACATGTTCCCAACATGTTTCCACCCATAGCATGGCCAACCACTAGCTCAAATTTTGGGTAATTTGACATGCAAACCCATCATTTTCACAACATGCATTAATAGACCATTTTAAATTAGCCTATCATATTTTCACCATGTCTCATATCAATCCCTATTTAATAATTTTTCATGCAATTGGCAAAATTGGAGAATGAAACTTCCACATACTCATGTACACACATAATAAGCATAGAATATGGAAATCAATTATTTTTATGACTCGGTTTTGTGGTCCCGAAACCACTTCCCGACTAGGGTCAATTTTGGGCTGTCACAACTCTCCCCCACTTAAGAAATTTTCGTCCCCGAAAATCTTACCGGTAAATAAGTTTGGGTATCGTTCTTTCATCGAGCTCTCGGTTTCCCAAGTAGCTTCCTCGATTCCGTGTTTGAGCCATAACACCTTCACTAATGGAACCCTTTTGTTTCGCAACTCCTTCACTTTACGAGCTAGGATATGCATCGGCTCTTCTTCATAACTCATATCAGCTTGAATTTCAACCTCTGATGGGCTAATTATGTGCGATGGATCAGATCGATAGCGTCGAAGCATCGAAACATGAAAGACGTCGTGAATATTTTCAAGCTCAGGGGGCAAAATCAATCTATACGCAACCGGACCAACTCGTTCGGAGATTTCGTACGGCCCAATGAATCTCGGGCTCAACTTGCCCTTACGGCCAAACCTGAGTACCTTTTTCCAAGGCGAAACTTTAAGGAACACTTTATCTCCCACCTAATATTCAATGTCCTTTCGTTTCAAATCTGCATACGATTTTGACGATCTGTGGCTGCTTTCAGACTTTCACGGATTACCTTTATTTTCTGTTCGGCATCCTTAATCAAATCAACTCCGAAAATTTTACTTTCACTGAGCTCGGTCCAAAACAATGGTGTACGGCATTTACGACCGTACAAAGCCTCGTAAGGTGCCATCTTAATACTTGATTGAAAACTATTATTGTAAGCGAATTCAATCAAAGGTAAATACCGTTCCCATGAACTACTGAACTCGAGGATGCAACATCTTAACATATCCTCAAGTATCTGAATTATCCGCTCAGATTGACCATCGGTTTGGGGATGAAAAGCAGTGCTAAAATGCAGCTTGGTACCCAAAGCTTCTTGCAATTTCCTCCAAAATCGCGAGGTGAATCTCGGATCTCTATCCGACACGATAGAAATAGGTACCCCGTGTAATCTCACAATATGAGAAACGTACAATTCAACTAGTCTATCCAATGAAAAATCCATACACACGGGGATAAAGTGAGCCGACTTAGTCAGTCTATCGACAACAACCCAAATCGCATCCTTCTTACTTGTTGACAATGGCAGTCCGGACACAAAGTCCATTGTGACTCGATCCCATTTCCACTCGGGTATCATGATCAGCTGAAGTAATCCTGAAGGCACTTGATGTTCCGCTTTCAGTTGTTGACATATTAAACATCTCGAAACAAAGTCGGAGATGTCTCGTTTCATACCATGCCACCAAAACCAACGTTTCAAATCGTTGTACATTTTCGTACTCCCCGGGTGACTTGACATTCGGCTACAATGAGCTTCGTTCAGAATCATCGAAATGAGTTCCGAACTCCTTGGAATACACAAACGACTTCTGAACCTCAAACAATCATCATCATCAATTTGAAACTCTGATTCCTTGTTCGGAGCACACTCAGCCCGTTTTGCAACCAATTCATCATCAACTTTCTGGGCTTCACGAATTTGATGAATCAATAATGGTTTGGCTTTTAATTCAGCTATTAACACATTGTCGGGTAGAACAGACAAGTGCACATTCATCGCTCGTAAAGCAAACAATTATTTCTGGCTTAAGGCGTCCGCAACCATATTAGCCTTTCCCGGGTGGTAATCAATGACAAGCTCGTAATCTTTCAACAACTCAAGCCAACGTCTTTGTCGTAGATTTAAGTCTCTTTGAGTCATCAAATTTTTGAGACTTTTGTGATCCGAAAATACATGGCACTTCTCACCAAATAAGTAATGTCGCCATATTTTTAAAGCAAATACGATGGCAGCTAGTTCAAGATCATGGGTCGGATAATTTTTCTCATGTGGCTTTAATTGTCTCGACGCATAGGCCACCACTCGACCTTCTTGCATCAATACGCAACCCAACCCAAGTAGGGATGCGTCACTATAAATGACAAACTCTTTGCCTGATTCGGGTTGCACTAAAATTGGAGCTTCAGTCAAATAAGTTTTTAGTTGATCAAAATTTTCTGACATTTCTCCGTCCATTCGAACTTAACATCCTTTTGAAGTAGCTTCGTCATTGGTGTGGCTATCATCGAGAAACCTTTGACAAATCGTCGGTAATAACCGGCGAGTCCCAAGAAGCTCCGAACTTCGGTAATATTTCTTGGAGGCTTCCAGTTAAGTATGGCTGAAATTTTGCTCGGGTCAGCTCGAATACCCGATGCGGATACCACATGACCCAAGAAGCTAACCTCTCTTAACCAGAACTCACACTTACTGAACTTAGCATATAACTGCTTATCCCGCAAAATTTGCAACACTAGCCTCAGATGCTCAGCATGTTCGGTCTCATCTCTTGAATAGACCAAGATGTCATCAATGAACACAACTACGAACTGATCCAAATATGGTCTGAAGATCCGATTCATCAAATCCATAAATACCGCAGGGGCATTTGTGAGCCCAAACGGCATCACTAAGAACTCGTAGTGACCATATCCCGTTCTGAAAGCAGTTTTGGGTATGTCCGAACCTCGAATTCGCAACTGATAATAGCCCGATCTCAAATCTATTTTTGAGAACATTGAGGCTCCCTTCAGTTGGTCGAACAAATCATCGATACGCGGTAACGGATATTTGTTCTTTATCGTCACTTTATTCAGTTGACGATAGTCAATGCACAACCTCATGGTTCCGTCCTTCTTTTTCACGAACAATACTGGTGCACCCCAAGGTGAGAAACTTGGTCGAGCAAAACCTCTATCCGTCAATTCTTGCAACTGAGCTTTCAACTCTTTTAACTCGGTTGGTGCCATACGATACGGAGCTATCGAAATCGGCGTAGTCCCAGGTACAAGCTCAATACCAAACTCTACCTCCCGAACAGGTGGTAAACCCGGTAATCCTTCAGGAAAAACATCCGGGTATTCACAAACCACCGGCACAGATTCGGGTTTCTTTTCTAATTCTTTGTCATCAAGTACATACGCAAGGTATGCTTCGCACCCTTTTCTTACATATTTCTGGGCCAACATTGCTGATATTACAGCTGGCATCCCCTCCAAGTCCGTAGACTCAACTCGATTACTTCGTTATTTGTGCACCTCAATCAATAGTCTTGCTTTGCAATTCACAACCGTATCGGCGCGGTCAACCATCCAAACCAAGATACATCAAATTCATCAAACGGCAAAAGCATCAAGTCCGCCAGGAAACAGGAACCTCGAATTACTAGGGGACATTCCTTGCACACTTTGTCGAACAAGCACGTAACGACCCCAAGGGGTTTGACACCCCGAATTACCGAACTCAGTAGACTCAATAGGTAAAGTCTTACTGGATGCTAAGGTTTCACATATGTAAGAATGAGTAGAACCGGGGTCAATCAAAGCAATTACATTAGTATCCAAGAGAGTAAAAGTACCAGTAATAACATCAGGCGAAGAAGCATCCTCGCGGGCACGTATAGCATAAGCTCTAGCAGGCGCACGAGCCTCGGATCTGGTCGTAGCCC